>NW_028241281.1:0-51704 GCF_964263255.1 Lissotriton vulgaris
CCTGAACAAGTTCAACGTATTTACATGTGTGCCTGAGAATCTGCACAGGTAATGGGCATACAAAGTGACAAGCAGTAAGGCTGGCCAGAACAAGTTCAAAGTATGTACATGTTTGCATGAGAAACAGCATAGGGAATGGGTAACACTGTCCACTGCCATGGGAATCTCCCCAGCTCAGGGGATACAAATGGGCAGTCCAGGCACCGCTGTGGGAGAGATGGGGTTGGGAGGTAGACTTTGCCTCAGATTTGGCTGTCAGTTGAACTGGGAGGTGGCTGATTGTTGGGGCCAGTTGGAGGACTGGACCTGGGAGAGAGAAGATTGGCTGAGGTAGAAGCATCAGTGGTTGTGGTAGCCTGAGGGCTTCTTGAACCGGGTGGCATGGTGGCACGGTCAGGCGGAGACATGCTGACGTGAGACTCAGCGCGTGAGCGCGTATGTTGAGGACTGGGTCTCAACTTCTTGGGGATTCGACACCCAACAATTGTCTTGGCAGAAGAGGGAAGTGGGGTGGGCTCAACAGACTCACTTCCACCAAAGGTATATCTGGTGCAGGCGGGTCTACCTGTGTGGATTTGCTGGATCTGATGGTACGCGTGGAGTATCCTTGCCTTTTCTCCTCCATCCCCTGTTGCCCAGGTACCCCCCCCCACTTTGCTCTCCTGTCCCAGATTCACAGGGATGTGTGTGGGATTTAACGTTGTCGGTGAATCTGCTTTAGAGAGCTGTTTGTGCTGGGCCCTTGCAAGCACCAGGTTCACAGCAGACATGGCAACTGTTTGTTTGTCTTTGGGAGCAGGTGTCGGGATGGGAGTGCCCCAGGATGGGGGTGATTTTGAGGAATGTGAGGCTGAAGCCTGCTTCTTGGCCTGATTGTCAATTTAAGGGCTTTCGCACTCCTGTGTGCCTGTTTTGTATTTTGGGGCTGGTGTCTGGGCTTTGGGTGGAAGATTTGGTGTCTGAGGGCTATGACATATGGGCAGTCTCATCAGGTGGTGCCACTGGCAGGGTGATTGCTGAAAAGATTGGAGCTGGACTGGGAGCCTGTGACAGCTGAATGGTTGCCCTCACAGTGGGGGACAAAGACTGGACAGTGCTGTGTGGCCCACACAGGTCAGAATGAACGCCCTCCATGAAGGCTACTACCTGTGCCAGCATCTTGTCATGATCTTAGAAGGCATTCAGAGGAGCCGCCTGACCCAAACACATCTGGTACAAAAGGTCCACCTCCTCCACACTGAGAGCAGCAGGGGAGACAGGTACAGGTACAGCTGCACCTGGGGGATACAACACTTTACCCTTCCCAGGGCTGCGGGCAGGCTGGGCACTGGGCTATGTGTGGTTGAAGAAGAGGCAAATTTCACACTCCTTGTGCCTGTAAACATTGAGTAGTCACCACTGGAGCCTGATGATGTGGAGGTCAGTGTTTCCGGGCATGATTCTTCCAGGGCACTCCTGACCCCCTCCAAGGCACTGGTCACATCAGTGTCAGTGAGCTCATGTGTAGCAATCGTGGCAGAAGCTTCACCACTTGTGTCCGTCCTCTGTCCTTCCGTGCCCTCGGTAGATGCTGCAATAGACAGAGATGTAGGTTCAGTATAGTGCCATACTCACAGAAATCATATGCAAGCAAAGTACAAAACCAGAAAACGATATCCCCATGTTGCCCACCACCATGTGCAGTCTGGATGAGCATCCTTTATGAAATCCTCAGAAGATGCATGGAAACATGCATAGTTGACATTAATGACCCATGTGACATTGACACAGCCAAATAGAAGGCCTGTGTCTCCTTGTAACCGAATATACTAATCTCTTTAAGCATACCTACGTGCCTGTAGGTGAGATAGATATACATCTCAACATGTTGTCTCTGTCACATACGGAGTCACTTTAAGTGAACAACACAGATACTGACTCCCAAATGTCCTTTTTTAATGGCCATGAGCTACTGATACCCACCGTGTTGTGCTATAAAGCACAACTACAGTTGCACATTGGTGTCAGATGTGTAGTTATCACAATCTTCACGTTAAACACTGCACACATCTACAAAAGCACACAAGATGATGCACACTGCTGTTCACTGCCAGTTGATTTCTATAACACCCATAATCCAGCAGATGTCAGAAGGAAGAAAAACAGCTAGTGGGGAAACCACTGGTATACCAAACGCACTGCGTAATTTAGAGTATAACAATTAAATCACATGAAACTTTGCTTGTTTAACAAATGTAAACCAATAAAGAATTCAATTTTAAGACCAAAATACTTCAACTTCTGTATTCATTTTCATTTTCATGAATTACATGAAGAGTTTGACACAGCCGAACCTTGCTTGTACTACAAAAAAAGTCTTCACAGTGTTATTGTTAAAAACCAATATGAGCATTACTGTCAATTTACAAAACTGTCAGTCATGAATGCATTATATTGATTACACAACGAAAAATTAGATGAAAAAGCCCAATGCATTTCGGGTGGATCCCTTCCTCATGGGACCTGTGGAAAGATAACAGTAAAAAACAAAGAAACAGCAATGAACAATTTGCCCAAAGTTCATATGTACAACTGTTATCAATGACATGATATTCTCAAGGATTCAGAAAAGGGGGTGGTGATGGACAGAGTATCTGAATTAAGCAGAACACTCGCACCCAGTCAACAGATCAGGGCTTGATCCATCACCGTTTTTAAGCTCACTGCACCATCCCAGCTCAGAACCTGGCTACATGCAAATTAGTCTGTCCCTGGCCAAGAAGCCGGTCCCCGGAAGCTTGTTTCCTTTCCAGTAAAAGAATTGGCTTGGTAGTTTGGTCTGCCCTGTTTCCATGATGCACTGGACCAGGGACAGACTAATTTGCATGTAACCAGGTTCTGAGCTGGGATGGTGCAGTGAGCTAAAAAACCGTGATGGATCAAGCCCTGATTGTTGACTGGGTACGAGTATTCTGCTTAATTCAGATGCTCTGTCCATCACCACCCCCCTTTTCTGAATGATATTCTCAACTTGCATGCTCATTCATGTCCAGTAAGCGTGCAACAATATTAAGCAAAAATACCTTATGTGTTATCTAGAGGTCAAAGGAAAAAAGAAAGAAAAAAGGGTGCGTCCAGAAAAGCTACCACCAAGTGTAACTGCATGAAAAAATGCTTGGAGTCTGTGCATATGTATACCATGCAGGTAACTCAACCGTGAATTATAAACCACTTGACTGACAACGACAACTTCTTGTCAAATGTCAATTCTCTGCGTTTTTCAGTTGTGTGAGAAATGTTAATAGAGGGCGCCTCGAAGAAACTATCAATCACGTCACTCTGTGTGTACATAAGAATAAAGATAGTAAGTTGTCATGGCCACAGAGATCACAATTCCTAAAACAACAGTCGATGTCAACTAGTAAACGACCAAGAGGTAAGCACTTACAACAATGAATGCAGCTATAAGTACCTTTGTGTAGTAATTCAAATTGAGGTTGCTATATGCCCAGATGCTGCGCTGTTGCCGACTCTGCAACAGACCTGAAAACACAACGTGACTCCTCTTAATATGGATGTCACGCTACACAAAACAAACCCAATCCTAATTACATTTACACCGATGTTCAAAAACAAAAACTCACTGTATATTAATACATTTGGCAAGTACACCGGTTTGTTTAATCCAACCAGAAGAGAAGTGTTTGTCTCATTGTTTTCACGATCTGTAACACAATGAAAGGAAACCTTAAGCGTGTACCTACACGCGCTGGGTCGTTACATTCGCTCTCTCATCATATATCTTCAACGAATGCGCAAAGGTGTTTAAAAGCTAACCGTGTGATAGAAAATTGTGCGCTTGTTGTCCATGAAGCTTCCCAAGAGTAAAGATTTGAAAGCTGCAAAACGCCCACGTACTAATGAACCGGCATAACCATAGTGAGCATGAAAATAGGACTGGCGGGATGCCACCATATTAGAGTGGTGTAAAATGTTGTAATCGTGTTCCACTAACGTAACCAAACTATCAACAATGGCTGTGTGAAAAATATGGAGAGTTTAACTCCCTTACAAACAAACTAAGCGAGTTGGTAATCGCCATAATGGATGACAACTGTAAAACAGAATGTAGCATACTACCGCTTCAATGTGGTGGGACTAACACAGAAACAGTAACTAGAATAATGGAAAGTATCTAGAGCAGCAGCTGCCAGCATGTAGCTTCTGCTGTGTGTGTGGTAAGTCAAGCGCAGCTCTGCTCATTGACATGAATGTAGACATGGAAATGAAGCATGAGGGAACATAAACATGAAAGACAGTCAAATCGATGGAGGAAAAAATGAAAAAAAGGGAAAAAATCACACTACCAAAGGAAAGAACCAAGGGAAAAAAGATAGTGATATGGACATTAACCAGAGTATTTGCAAGAACATACAGATGTAGTGAATGTTTTGACCAAAAGACAAACACATTTACAACACTACGTAGAATAGTGGAAAGCTATCACAAGAAACATTGGAGTTCAATCCTGTCGTTGAGCCCATCTGGTACCAAAGTTTGCAAGTACTTAATCCACCAAGCTTCTCTTTGTGCGAGTAATGTGGTATGATTTTGATCAGATCGTAAAGATAAGGACTCCAAAATTGTGAATCTCATTTGTGCATTAGTGTGCTGGTGTTCTAACCAATGTGAAGAGAAGTACGATTTAGTAGACTTCGTCCGAAACTTACTTTTGTGTTCGGTAATACAGACTTTTATTTTTCTTGAAGTTTTGCCTACATATAGTAGTCCGCTAGGACATTTTATCGCATAAATTACGTTAGAAGAATTGCAGTCCCCATTGTATCTCAATGTAATTGCTTTTCCTGAGTGAGGGTGATGTATCATATTGCCAGTTATCACATTGTTGCAATGCACACAATTAAAGCACTTGCGCATTCCATGAAATTGTTGTTCAGTCACCATTTTGGTTGCCAGGATTTCCTTGATGTTTTTACTGCGAGTGTACGCAAACAGTGGTTCCTCATCAAATAAACCTTTGAAATCTGGTTTCTGTTTCAGTGGGGACACAAACACGCCGAGGGCTTACCGGCGTTTTCCTGTGGTCGCTGTTGCTACTGCTGTAGCTGTTTTTGCTAACAACTAGCCGCACCCGCTCTGCGGGTGCCGCGTCGCAGCTCTGGGCTTGAGTGGCTGTTGGGAGCACGTTTGCTCACAGCCTACTGGAAGGACTCGAGGGAGCAGGGATCACGCTCGCACCATCAGCGCCGCTGCAGGGACTCTCCTAACCAGGAGCCCCTGCTTCACGGCACACCTGCTGACCTGTTGCCCCTCCCACCCCTCGCTCAGAGGGTGAAAAGCAGCGGAACTCCTCACTCCAGTGGGACACAAACACGCCGAGGGCTTACCTGCGTTTTCCTGTGGTCGCTGTTGCTACTGCTGTAGCTGTTTTTGCTAACAACTAGCCGCACCCGCTCTGCGGGTGCCGCGTCGCAGTTCTGGGCTTGAGTGGCTGTTGGGAACACGTTTGCTCACAGCCTACTGGAAGGACTCGAGGGAGTAAGGATCACGCTCGCACCATCAGCGCCGCTGCAGGGACTCTCCTAACCAGGAGCCCCTGCTTCACGGCACACCTGCTGACCTGTTGCCCCTCCCACCCCTCGCTTCACGCCCCCATAAAGGGACGCCCCTTCCCCGCTGTGCGGGAGCACGTGGGAGCATCGCGGGAGAAGCCCGGGACAAGGGCGGGACCATCTTTGGCCATCAGGGGCCAGAAGAGGCCGGGCCGGGCCACATCTCTTGGCTCTGCTAAGTGGGCACGGGAACAACGGGAGTATGGCCACAGGCACCAGAGCAAGCAAGTCTAGGAAAGCAGCGGGAGACGTAGTCATAGGTACAATGGACCAATTTATAACTCGGGCTGTCTCCATTGTAGAAAAGGAGATAGTCCTAGCTGAACAAAGACTATCCCGGGACTCCAAGGGCCTGTCACTCAAGCGCTCATCCTTGGGTGCCCTTGCCCTAGCCCCTAGTCCTGTAAATGCACCACTTACACCATTTGTGGTAGTTGACTCACCGGACATTGACGAGAGGGTGAGTCGGATCAGGGCAAGCTTAGAAAGGGTGTCGACCATTGCACTGGACATTGCCCATGTCTCAACGCACCCTAACCCATCTGATTCAATTGATCCTTTGCTGGAGGCCCAAAACCATGATCCTGATCTTGAGACCAACAATGCCCAAAGTCCTTCTGTTACATCCAACGAAGCTTTACACCTTCTCCCCACAGCCGCACCTATTGAAGTTAGCACTTCCCTAGTAGCGGATTTAGTAACTATTCCACCAGGGAAACCAGCACCAGGACTTGTTGCACCCAGGAAAAGAAAGCGCCCTGTTAGTCCTCGCAGGGGGGGCTCTCTAACACCATACAGCAAAGTAAGTAGGCACAATGTGACCAAAGGGGGTATCCCTTCAAATCACATTCCACACCCAAAAACTACTAACACCCACACTAGAGCCACACTACCCAAGGGTCCTGTTTGCCCGCTAGGCACATCAGGCCCGTCAGCGTCTCTTAGCACCACCTCAGTTCCTCAGGCCGTGCACACTGACACTGCCACTCCACCCCTAGACGTTGAGAGCCTAATCAGGTCTATGGTGATTCCCCTTGCAGATAAGATCGATTGTCTCACACGTAAATTAGCCACCCTTGAGCAATCAATGTTGGATAATTTCTACGCTGTGAAGTCATTGGTTAAATTTCACTCCAAGATGCAGGGAGAAGACAATGGAGGGTCAAGGAGTGGTGCTGTAATACTAGCACCCTCGGAGCCAACGTCTCGTCAAATAGCGCCTGTACTTGGGGAGGCCCCACAGACACTGCAATCTAATATAGGAACCAGCCCAGCCCCACTAACCTCTAACCTTAGACCCAGTTTGGGCCCCCAAACGAAAAAATCCAATACTCAAGCTCCGAAGGCCCCTAAGGTTAACTTTGCTCCCAATCCAGAGCCTACAGCGTCAACCTCTAAAGTAGCTGAAAATGCGCCAACCGCGCCGAATGGAAACGTAATTCCATCCATTCCCATTTCTGGCAGTCAGGTTGCGCCTAAATCTTTAGCTAAATCTCCAGCGAAACCATCATTAGGCAGGGCAAAAACAAGCACACCTAATGCTAGCCTCCCCCCTGGGTGTCAACCGTATGTGGTAATCCTCACGGGGGTCCCGGAGCTTGAAGAGGGTTCTTGTGAGTTGTACTCTGACCTTAAACATAAGACCCTCTCCTGGCTTAGAGCAAATAGACCCCTCCCAGGGCATATTGACGGCAGAATAGCCCATGTCCGTCGTGTGGGGTGGATTGGTAATAGACGCAAGGATTTAACTGGGGACTGTGTGCTGATTAATTTCAGCGATCCTAGAGCAGCAGGTATGATCTGTAGTCAGCAGTCGCTACACAACTTTTGCGACATACAAACTAGGGACCTGGGGTACTTCTATCGTCCTCTCCCGCTACCTGGGTATAAGAAGTTGTTGCCGGATGGGGGTAGAGGTGCATGGTACCCCCACTATCCGACCCTGGATGTCAGAGCAAGGGCCTGGAAGCCGACCCAAGCGGCTCCACCCCAGGGATAGGGTTGGTGACTTGGTGTTCAAGTTGTATTAAATGCCCCTCCACCTAAGGTTAATGTATCATGCACAGCTGAGAGGGTCCCCTTGGTATTAGTTACCCCCACTGCGTCCCAGCCCACCCCCCCACCCCCTCTCCCCCAGGCTGTCGGACTGAGTTCACAGAGTCCATGGAGGGAATAGAAAACTCGGGGGCCCCGAGTAGGGATGCTGGAGGTGCTGGGTCACCGATTCGCCCAACCCTGAAGGCTATCAGCTGGAATGTGGCAGGCTTAAATAATAAGTTGGATGCCCCGGATTGGGTGGCGCTTGTAGAGCCCCACGCAGTCTGCGCTTTCCAAGAAACGTGGTGTGTGGAACCAAGGCACAGAGTAGGATACGCTACCTTCTCTGTCCCGGCAGGTATCCCAGTATCGGGAAGAGGACGTCCATTTGGAGGTCTCTTAGTCTGGGTCGACATGTCATTGGGATGGCGAGTGCACCATCATCCCCAAAAATCACCAGATTTGATGTAGCTCACTGCAAAATGCCCAAACAAAGTTGAGAAGCTGGAGATTTTTAATATTTACACACGAGGGGCTTCAGGGAGGGCCTTGTCACCAACCCTCCTGGCTCTAGAAGCAGCCTTGGGGGAGTGTCGTGGAGACTCACTAATTTTGGTGATGGGGGATTTTAACTGCACATTCGAGCCTTTGATGGCCGATGAATCCTTGGACCTGCATGACGAAGATTCGAGGAGAGGCGTTCCGTCCCTCGATCTTCCAATTGTCAAAAGATGGACACCCAAAATCGTCCAAATGAATTCCCTCACACTAGAGTTTGGCCTAAGAGCAGCCAACGGGAGAACACGGTCAGACCTAGAGGGGGCACACACGTATAATAGGGTGGGTCACTCATCTAGGATAGATTACATTCTTTTAAACTTTTCTTTGTGGGCCTACATGGAGGATATGATAGTTCTGCCTTCCTTGGAAAGCGATCACAACGCACTCTCATTATCCCTAATATATTGGTGGAGGGACAGCGGATCACTTCTTGGAGCTCCTGACGCATCTGAACAGAGGTCATTGGGGGGGGGGTGGTCCCCTCAAATTGCCTCAGACGTCTAAAATGGGACAAAGTGGCAATTGATGAAGAAAAACTATCCTGCATCAGAGCCGTTATCACCGCAGCTTCTGAAATTTTGGAAAGTCATCCCCCTAGCCCACACGAGATTTCAGCTATGTTTAGCGAGGTTTCGACATCGATAGGGGACTTGTTCATGGTTAAACTAAAATCTAAGGGAAACAAAAACCATGATAAGCGACAGGGCAAATCAGGCTGGTATTCATCGGAGTGCCGTGCTGGAAAGAGAGCTCTAATCATGGCAGTAAAGAGTGGTGATGCATTAACAATAGCTGCTAAACGCAAGTCCTACAAATCTGTAATAATGGCAGCCAGGAGAGACTGGGAAGATGCGTTTTGGCAGGAGCTTCGTGCAGCTAGTGCAGAAAAAAATGCAAAAGGCTTTTGGGACTTGTTACGAAAGAAACACAGACCTTTGGACACTGTCATTACATGCAATATAACCGAAGATCTGTGGCACTCACACTTCTCAAAACTGTACACTGCACCTGCTGCAGAAGCGATGGACTTCCCACTACCCCAGATCCTTCAAGGTGATGGCAGCTATGAGGAGAGCTTATTTTCCAGGAAAGAGGCTGAAACTGCCATAAAATCTCTGGTACCCCGCAAAGCAGCCGGACCTGATGGCCTACCTGGGGACCTTCTCCGCACGAACATAAGCAAATGGGGTACGCTGAGTGCATGCATCGCTACTGAACGCAGCTATGGCAGGTGCCCCCCTCCCTGCTTCCTGGATGGCAGCCGAGGTGGTCCCCCTGCACAAGAAAGGCTCAAGAGATGACCCAGCTACTTACAGACCGATTAGCTTAATAGATTGTTCCCAAAAAGTGGCGGGTAAGGTCCTCTTATCTAGGGTCCAGCAGTGGGCAGACGAGAATAAGATACTCTCGGACTTTCAGGCTGGGTTCAGAGCCGGTACAGGGACAATAGAAAAATCGCTAAGGCTACTCATGATCTACTGGAAGGTCGTCACGATTGGGAAGGGTACCTTATATCTGGCCTTCATCGACCTCCGGACGGCCTTTGATTTGGTGCCAAGAAACAACTTGTGGAAGGTGCTGTGTGACCTTGGTATGCCACCCTACTTGCTCCATCTGATCATGAGGTTCCACGAAAATAACTACGCCCAAATACGTTGGGGGCCAAATGGTCAAAAGACCCCAAGAATAGAGGTGAATAGAGGTGTACGGCAAGGCTGCGTACTTGCCCCAACCCTATTCTCCCTATATGTAAATGGGGTGGTGGACTTCTTGACCCAGATACCAGCAGAAGCGCCCCGCCTGGCAGGTCGCTTAATCCCTACCTTGCTCTTTGCTGACGATACTTTACTTTTGTCAAAATCTCCAATGGGCCTCCAGCAGCTTCTTTCCGGATTTGACAACTTCTGATAGCAGAGAGGTCTCTGTATCAGTACAGACAAAACCAAGTATCTTATTTTGAACCCCCCACAAAAGCCCGGCCCCCCTCCAACTTTGGGACCTGTTGCACTAGAAAGAACCAAGATGTTTGACTATCTGGGCATCCGCTTGGTGGATTCAATGAAATGGGACTGCCATTTGACTAAAATGTTGCTGAGCCTAAAAAGAGTGACTGGGGCCCTGTTGAAAGAGCAGAGAGCAGCATCCACAAGACCAATAGCGGCAGTAATGGACATTTACTCCGCCAGAGGAGTGAGTGCAGCACTTTATGGGGCAGAGCTCTGGGGGATGTCAAACACGAAAGAGCTAACTCGAGCCGAGAACGCCTTCCTGAGAAGCCTAATGTCTCTTGGCCCTTCTGTCCCTATTCTACCCTTGCAACTGGACATGGGCTGCCGGGCGATTGAAGATCAAGCAAAATTACGCCCCCTGCTACTGTGGGCCCGCATCTGGAGAGTGCCAGAGCTCTCAAGCTATGCGGACGGCCTACGGGAGATAATTAATTCTACTAGTTGGGCAAAAATAAAATGGCTAAGGGACATTAAGGCTCTACTTGTCAATCTGGGGCTGGAAGAAGCATGGCACCAACAGTCAGCCCCGCCTAAATCCATGCTAAAACAACTCTATTGGTCATGGGTGGCAAGTAAAAGAAACTCTTCTTCAACGACCTGCAAGTCCACCAGAAATTTCTTGGAGTCCAAAGATGTCCCCATCAGAGAATTGTATCTGGACATTATCACTGCCCCATGGGACAGGTCCCTGTATTTTAAATTTAGAATTGGTCTTCTCCCAGTCATGGAGCTCACATGCCACTGGAAAATTCCATACCAGACTGCGCCATGGTGCCCATTTTGCCCTCAGCGTCGTGAATCTGTCCCCCATCTGTTATTCGAGTGCCCTGCCTATAAGGTTCCTCGCGTGAAATGGTTAAAACCAATGTGTCTCACCTTGGGCACCAGACATTGTAATGTGGCACTACGAATTTTACTTACAGACACTCGTTCATTCTTCGCATGCGCCACCTCGAAGTACCTAGGTTGGGCATGGCGAATACGGTCAAAAAGACTTAGGCAAATTGTTTAATTATGATTTTAACACATGGTTTGTTTCTGTCTTATCCCTTTTTTAGCTAATTTAATTAACTTCCCCCTCAGAAATTGCAGAAACAACACCTAGCCTCAGTATATTAAGGGCTTTTTAATGTTTTTTAACCTAGTAATGTTTTAAATGAATTTAACATGTATGTACGCTTTTAAAGATATTTTTATGTCGAAATAAAGCCTATTTGACCTGACTTGACAGTAATTCCCATCTTGATTTCATGATACCTTTAATCGCGTGTGATCTGGTGGAGTACTTTGATACAAAGACATGATTGTTAGACAGACCTTTAGTCTTGGAAAGAAGTAGAGTCTCCTGTTCTTTTGCTTGCGTTTTGTTAAATACTTCAGTCAAGATCTCAGAGGGATAACCCCGCTCACTGAATTTAACTTGCTGTTTTTGTAAGGCCTCTAGCAAAGTAGTGTTGTTGGAGGTTATACGTTTAACTCTCAGCATCTGAGAGTATGGAAGATTTCTGATTAGTGACGGTGGATGGAAACTCGAGTGCAATAGGAGATTGTTTCTATCTGTTAGTTTCGTGAAAAATGACGTCTCAAGCATGTTGTTCTGTTTATTTATTTATTTATTTATTTATTTATTTATTCCATTTGTATGGCGCAAAAGCTACCCTGAGGGTTTCCCGGCGCCTTGGATCAGACATTCCATAGGGTCATAGATTCATGGTATCATTCTTGATTAAAAAGCCATGCCTTGACATCTTTCCTAAATTTCATGTAGTTAGGTTCAAGGCGTAGATTAAGCGGGATTGAGTTCCAAAGTGCTGGCGCCCAATAACCAAAGGAGCGTCCTCCTAGTCTTGCTCGCCTGAATCGGGGAACCTCAAATCTCTCCTGTAAATGTAAGTGTATTTATATAGCGCAACCTGTCACCCAAAGGGCATCCTGGCGCTTGCTTAGGGAACCTGTCCTGGTATCCCCCTGTGAGAGGTCCCGGCAGGGTGTCCACAGGGTGAAAGCCAGGCATCCCGCCGCGAGGGGCCGTCGTGGAGATTAAGCAAGCTATTGCCCAGAGTTGCAGAGTGAGACCCTGTGAGTTGAGTAGGCACCGGAGCGAGAATTGTCGAGGCCGTGGAATTTTGAGCCCGAGACCCACTGAGGCGGGGAATCGAACCCTGGTCCACGGTCGATCCCAGCTTCCGGGTCTGCCGCCTCTAACCACTGAGCCACACTTCTCCACTTCTCCTGATGGATAGATCGGAGGTTCCGGGTAGGGATGTATTTCTGAACCAGTTTGCACAGATAGGCTAGTGCTTCTCCTATGTTTATTTTGTACATAAAACATAGTGCCTTGAATTTAACTCGGTTGCACATCTTGAGCCAATGTAACTTGCGTAGATGTTCCGACACATGTGCTCGCCTAGGTAGATGGAGAAGTATCCTAGCTGCCGAGTTTTGCACGACCTGAAGTCAGCGTATAATTTCCTTATTGGCCCCCAAGAACAAGATGTTACCGTAGTCCAACCTTGATCAAAACATCTAGATAATTGATGCTTTGTTGGCTGATGACATGTGTGAATTTAATTCACTCGTGTTCGTTGTTCAGTTCAAGAATGACCTGTTCCAATGAATCTTTAGTATTGTTCCATCTAAGAAAAATGTCATCAATTAATCTTACGTAAAATACCAGATTCTTTCTCCATGTCTCTTGGCTGTAAATGTTGTTGTTTTCAAATTGTGCCATGAACATGTTGGCGTAGGCGGGAGCTCCCGAAAAACCCATGGAGGTTCTGCTTACTTGCAAGTAAAAGTCTTCTTGCTGTTTCAGGTAGCTGTGTTGGAGACAAAAGATCATTAACTCCAATAGTAAAACTTTATGCACTGCTAAATCTGGCAATTGTAGTAGAGCCCATTCACAGGCCTCAACTCCCTCTTTTAGTGGAATTGATGTGTATAATGATGTCACATCAATGGTACACATCAACCAAGCTGGATTGCAATCATTTTGTACCTGTTGCAGTAAGTTTAGAAAGTGCGTGGTATCTTTAACGTAGCTTCGCCATGATTGAACACATTTTTTAAGAAAATGATCAATGAGCTGTCCTGCTGGTGCGAAGATTGACTCACAGCCAGATACTATTGGCCGGAACGGAGGATTGATTAGGCTTTTGTGTACCTTTGGAAGCATGTATAGTTTATGCCTTCTTGGGTATTGCACCGTTAGAAAATTGCGTAGTTGTGATGTGAACCAGGACATTTGTTCTGCTTTTTCAAGAATTTGATTGAGAGTGTCCATCAATCTAGTGGTTGGATCCTCATCCAATTTAATGGATGTTGTATTGTCTGCTAGGTGTTCATTGACTTTGTTGACGTAAAAAAAGGTGTGTCAGATCGTAGTTGAATGCTGCATGCTGTACAACCTAGCCTTGCGCAAAGAAATCCCCCTGCTACTGGACGATCATGATCAGCAAATGCCCCTCCTTGCAAACCAACACGTCCAGTGATTGCTGCCTGTTGTTGGCTCTGTACTGATGGCTGATGTTTGTGGCAGAGGGTAGTACTGGCCAGCCACATGATGTCTATCTTGATATTGTTTCTCATTGTAATGTGTGCTGGTTTGTGTACTTTGATAACTATTTTTGTGTACTGGCTGTGATGCCATCAACTGAAAAGTAAATGTCATTCTCTTGTGTCTTTCTAGGTCCCTTCAGCCTCTCAATGTAAATGTGGGATTCTTGTAAAGCGCACTGTTACTCTACCCGGGTGTCCTGGCGCTGTAGACCGCTGGGGAACCCATCCTGGTTTTCCCTGTGAGATGGTCCCTTTCTGGGGATCTCCAGGGTGAAACCAGGCATCCCCGGCATCTGTGGGGGGCCGTTGTAGAGATGAAGCAAGCTTAATGCCCAGAGTTACCGAGTGTGTTCCCTGGTTAGAGTAGGCACTGAGGCGAGAATTATCGAGTCCGTTGGACCCTGGTCCACGACCCTGCCGCGTCAGGAATTGAACCCTGGTCCCGGGCCATTCTCTGCTTACAGGTCTGCCGCCTCTAACCAGTGAGCCACACCTCTCCACCGTCACAATCAGAGCTTCTGGTACATTTGAATCTGAGTCCACATTGTACATACTGTTATGAACATGGAGCCGACACAAGACATAGGTGTGGAAAGAGTGTTTATTTGCAATGAGTATTTGTGACAGAAAAGTAATGTTTCACAAAATGGTGCTAATTGAATTAAGGAGTTGTCAGTGATGGTAAATGAGACAATAAAGCAGCCAACACATTGATTTAGTGAAACAGTCTAACAGACCCCTGCCATCAACATGGCAGTGTGGGTAAGGATAGTCAACAAAGTCAATGGCAAGGGCAACTGAGGTGCCATCATGGCTGGCTCTCTGATTGGCCTGTGGATGGTGTTTTGCCACTTGAACCTCCCGTGGTGTTTCTCGGACGGCCCCTTTTGCTGTTTTGAGGGGGACCACTGCTGCAGGCTCAGCGGTATCTGAGCAGTCATCCTGTTTCAGCTCACCCCTCTCTGTGGCCACAGCTAAGGAGGTGGGAGTATCATCCTGCAGGCCACTGGAGGGGGGTTGGGCTGTCATTTGGGCTGCATGACTGTCCCTCAGAAAACCCACGAGCTGGCTCATGAGGTCGACAATTCAGCCCATATGTGTGTCCATGGACTTCAGCAGCAGGCAGAGCTCACACACTTCTTACAAAACCTGACCCATCTGTCCCTGGGTCTGCTCATATGCCCCATGGACTCTGGCGATGTTGGCCAGGGCTTCGGTCCCAGTGTCCTCCTGAATTTGTTCCCCAGTTGCCCTGCCACCTGCCTTGCTGTCCTGGACCTGTGGCGTTGCCACTCGATGCACCCGTAGACTCTCCCTGCCCTCCTCTGATTTTGTGGTGGGAACCACTGAGGCTGGGAGAGTGTTTTAGGCATCACTGGTGGTGGTGGTGGTGGTTGAGGCCACACAGGTCGTTGCAGCAGGGGTCAGCGCTGTTGTTGCTGAGGTGTTGGTGGTATGGGCGGTGGAGGCCTAGGACGTCGTATGTCCTGGCAGTCCAGATGGGCTAGATTCTTGCTCCTCATACGAGAAACGTAGAGTCCGCATCCGAGAGTCCATGTTCCGGTGGGGTGGGGGGGGGTGAGACCAGCTGTGGAGGTCGGTGTTGTCATCTGCAGCAGTTGCTTGATCTCCTGTTGAACAGAGGTGAATGAAATGGTCTTTGAATTGCACCCCCCACACTTGGCGTTAGATGTTTGGATATTACAGGTGATACACTACACAGTTTACATTCACTTTGTATTACTTCTATGTACTGCGCATCATGACATGATGTGGAGGTGCCTACATTACTTGTCCATGGTGTGTCATGTAAATAGATACCATGTTCCACGTACAGATTGTGTGATTACAAGGACATGTCATCATCTAACGACTGTATGTGATGCGTCTTTTTGGTTTGCTCGGCATGGAAGACGTTTGATCCGAGCAAGAACGAGCCATTGTAATCTTATGCATACCTTTGTAAAGGCAGCCTCTATGCCGCCTTTATAGATTTAAGGGCGGCATTTGATTTGGTCCCTCGCCATACACTATGGAAAGTACTCACTGATATGGGAATGCCAGGGGACCTTTTGACTCTGATAGTTAGGCTCCACCAGGAGAATTTTGCACAGATTAGGTGGGGTAGTCCTGGCAATGTTACACCACAGTTCCCCGTAGAAACAGGAGTCCGTCAAGGATGTGTCCTGGCGCCAACATTATTTTCTTTATATATAAACAACGTTGCAAAAATGTTAATTGACTCTAATGTTGATGCTCCCATTCTTGATGGAGGTAAAATCCTCATATTAATGTTTGCAGACGATTGTCTTATCGTTTCAAAGACCCCGAGCGGGTTACAGAAGGCTCTGATAATTTTCGAGGACTTCTGTGCCGCCCGTGGTTTGGAAGTTAATGTTCTTAAATCCAAGTGCATGTCTTTTAATGCACCTAGAGTAAGTAGGGGCACTGTACATATGAGTACCGGCCCTCTTGAGAGGGTAGAGGCATATAGCTATCTGGGTATCTGTATTCAACAGGATCTGTCCTGGAGACAGCAGATTGATCTGGCCACCCTGAAGCATCGACAATTATCAGGAGCTTTGACCGTAAAGCATTCTAGGTCTCTGGCTAGACCAGTAAGTCCGGTGTTAGAGGTTTACAATGGCAAGGTAGTTAGCTCTACTCTGTATGGTGTGGAAATATGGGGAAGTGAAAAGTTAAAGGGGATGACTGTCTCAGAAAACACATTTCTTAGAAAGCTAATAAGGCTACCACAAAGCACCCCATTGTATCCTCTGTTCTATGACTTGGGCATAACACCAATAGCCCTAATTGCATCTCTGCGCCCAATACTATACTGGCGGCGAATTTGGACCACACCGGAATTGGAAACATACACTAGAGGGCTGATGGATGTGATTAAAAGTGATGGTTCCCGGAAAGCCAAATGGTTGGGACATATTCAAAATCTTTTGAATGAATTCCGATTAGGTGAATTGTGGAAGGATCGATTGCATGCCAGGTTCCCACCGAAGAAGACACTCAAGACTTTGTACTGGAACCTGATGGCTACAAAGATTTTTAGTACTACACCTTCACAATCCCTTGCTGGTTTATTTTTAGAAATCAAAGATTGTCCCAAACTTGAGGAATTCTGGGATGTCATCACAAAGCCCCTTGACCGCAAGCTCTATTTTCAGTTAAGAGTGGGAAGCCTACCTGTAAGGTCGTTCTCAAATAGATGGTCTAGTGGAGGCATGGTGGATTGCCCAGCTTACCCAAGTGTTCCTGAAACCATAGGCCACTTTCTGTTTGAGTGCCCAATGTATGCAGCACCAAGGCGGAAGTGGCTAAAGCCGATGTGTAGGTCATTGGGAACAAGGGAAGGAATGACTGCAGTTAGACTTATCCGTACCAGTCCTAATATGTCTGTATATTGCGGTGGCAAAATACCTAGGTTGGGCATGGACGATTAGAGCCCGACTCCTGAAGGAATAATACAGTACCTAACGTTGTAAGCTGGATACCTCTCGTAAGAATAATATTTTGCAAATTTGTACAGTTTTTAATAATTTTTTTAAAACTATTTATTTATGAAATTGATATTCTGTTTTTAAAATGGTTTTATTACTAGAAGTTTATACATGTACTTTTATATGTGGAACATGCTTTTATGACAATTGTCGAAATAAAGCTTACTTGACAGGCATACCTTTGTCATATTACTTTCTTTTACCAACTGAACTTGCAGGTTTTGTGTTCATATGGGCCTTCATCCTCTGACATCATGGCACTTACACATAGCATTCTGTGCTGTGCATGATTGGGCCCTGAATTTCTTCCACATGTGACTTGGTGAGTCAAAGTTACATTTCTGTGACAGTTATGTACGCTTAGCTGTCTGCACACTGGAAGTGGCTTTTGGATCTATGTCAAGTAGGGTGACAAGTGAGGGCTGGTGTGGTCATATGGCTCCATGGTTTTTGAGAGGGATGGCAGGGTGCATGCACTGTCTACCCACCTGTTCTGTGACACAGTTGAGGGAAATTGCTGCCACATGGATCTGGGCTTGGGGGTGTACTATTCTGCTGAGCTGCGGTATAAGGGAGCCTGGTGTGAGTTGGAGTGCTGGCTGGTGTTGGAGTGCTGGCTGCCTATACATACACCCCTCCCTGTTAAGATGGCTACCTACATGTAAGTTTGAAGAGAGCAATGCAATGGTTGTTGGTGTGTGGATTGCTCCATCCTGCTGGGCTGTGGGACAAGGGTGCCTGGTGGGAATTGTAGTGCTGGCTTCCCACCTAAAAACACCCCTCCCTGTTAGGATGACTACGTCCCTGTGAAGTGGAGCAGAGGAAGGGAATAGGATACACATGGCTCTTGGATGGGTAAGTGTTCCATCCTGCTCAGGGGTGGGACAAGAGAGCAAAAGATGGCTACCTACCTGTAAGTTTAAAGAGAGCAATGCAATGGCTGCCACATGGTTCTGGCTGGGGGGGAGTGTTCCATCCTGGCCAGCTGTGGGACAAGGGTGCCTGGTGTGAGTTGTTGCTCTGGCTTACCACCCACAAACACATCTCCCTTTTAAGATGGCTAACTACCTGTAAGTTTGAAGAGAGCAATGCAATGGCTGCCACATGGTTGTGGGTGTGGGGAGTGCTTCATCCTGCTGTGGGACATGGGTGCCTGGTTGGAGTTGTAGTTCTGGCTTCCCACTCACAAACACTCCTTCCTGTTAAGATGGCTATCTTTGAAGAGTTTGAAGAGAGCAATGCAATGTCTGCCTCATGGTTCTGCCTGGGACAGAGAGTTCCATCCTGCTCAGCTCTGGGACAAGGGTGCCTGGTGGGAGTTATAGAGCTGGCTTCCCACCCACAAAACCTCTTCCCTATTAGGATGGCTACCCCCCTGTGAAGTGGAACAGAGGAAGGGAATATGTTACACATGCCTCTTGGGTGGATAAGTGTGTCTTTCTGTTCAGGGTGGGACAAGAGAGCAAAAGATGGCTACTTACTTGTAAGTTTGAAGAGAGAAATGCAATGCCTGCCACATGGTTCTGGATAGGGAGGAGTGTTCCATCCTGGTCAGCTCTGGGGCAAGGGTGCCTGGTGTGAGCTGTATTGTTGGCTTCCCACCCACAAACACCTCTCCCTATTAAGAAGATTACCTACCTGTAAGTTGAAGAGAGCAATGCAATGGCTGCCCCATGGTTCTGGCTGGGGGGGAGTGTTCCATTCTAGCCAGCTGTGGGAAAAGGGTGCCTGGTGTGAGTTGTAGCTCTGGCTTCCCACCCATAAACACCTCTCCCTGTTAAGATGGCAAACTAACTGTAAGTTTGAAGAGAGCAATGCAATGGCTGCCACCTGGGTGTGGTGAGTGCTTCATCCTGCTGTGGGACAAGGGTGCATGGTTGGAGTTGTAGTGCTGGCTTCCCACCCACAAACACACCTACCTGTTAAGATGGCTACCTACCTGTAAGTTTGAAGAGAGCAATACAATGTCTGCCACATGGTTGTGGGTGTGGGGAGTGCTCCATCCTGCTGGGCTGTGGGACAAGGGTACCTGGTGGGAGTTGTAATGCTGGCTGCCCACCCACCCACAAACACCCCTCCCTGGTAAGATTGATACCTACCTGTAAGTTTGAAGAGAGCAATGGAATGTCTGCCTCATGTTTCTGGCTGGGTGGAGAGTTCCATCCTGCTCAGCTATGGGACAAGGGTGCCTGGTGGGAGTTATAGAACTGGCTTCCCACCCACAAAAACCCCTCCCTATTAGGATGGCTGGCTACCTCCCTGTGAAGTGGAACAGAGGAAGGGAATAGGTTACACATGCCTCTTGGATGGAGAAGTGTGCCTTTCTGCTGAGGGTGGGACAAGAGAGCAAAAGATGGCTACTTACTTGTAAGTATGAAGAGAGAAATTCACTGCCTGCCACGTGGTTCTGGATGGGAAGAATTGTTCCATCCTGGTCAGCTGTGGGACAAGGGTGCCTGGTGTGAGCTGTAGTGTTGGCTACTCACCCACAAACACCTCTCCCTATTAAGAAGGTTTCCTACCTGTAGGTTTGAAGAGGGCAATGCAATGCTGACACATGGTTGTGGGTATGGGGAGTGCTCCATCCTGCTGGGCTGTGGGACAAGGGTGTCTGGTTGGAGTTGTAATGCTGGCGTTCCACCCACAAACACCCCTCCCTGTTAATACCGCCACGTACCTCTAAGTTTGAAGAGAGCAATTCTATCGGCTGCCACATGGTTGTGGGTGTGGGGAGTGGTCCATCCTGCTAGGCTATGGGACAAGGGTGCCTGGTGGGAATTGTAGTGCTAGGCTCTCACCCACAAACACCCCTCCTTGTTAAGATGGCTACCTACCTATACGTTTAAAGAGAGTAATACAATGACTGCCACATGGTTGTGGGTATGGAGAGAGTTCCATCCTACTGAGCTGTGGGACAAGGGTACCTGGTGGGAGTTGCTGTGCTGGCTGTCTTTACACATGCCCCCCTGGGAATGTTGCTAGCTAACTTTGGGATCATTCAGGGGAAGAAAATGTTAGATCTGTGAGACATGTGTTGGGAAGAGTGTGGTGCACATGAGTGCATTTGGGCCTAGGAAGTGTAGCTTTGTAGTTGTGCAAGACATCACATTGCAGTGTAATGGTAGATTTTCCTTGGTACTTACCAGCCTTCACTCCCCCGGCTATTCCTGTGAGACTCTCTGGATGCAGTATGGCAAGCACCTTCTCCTTCCATTCAGTGAATGTTAGTGGTGAAATGGAAGGGCTACCGTCAGTCCTCTGAGCCTGCTCATGGTTCTTGTTGGCACGCTCTTTCACACTGGTCTTGATGTAATGCCACCTCCTCCTGATCTCCTCTGGGTGCGCATGGTGGTCCCTACATCATTGACTTTGTTGCCTATCCTTGCCCACATTTGATTTTTTAGTGGCTAGTGGTGTCTGTTGGACCATGCTTCCAAACAAATGCGGTTCCTACTCTGATTGCTTCATCTAACATTACTGACAAATCATTGTCAGCGAATTTGGGAATTTTCTTCTGTGACATGGTGCGTGATGTGCAAATATGAAAAAAATGCAATTGTGAAGGTGGTGATGGTGATGTGTGTATGTGGTTGTGAGGGTGTGATGTCTCCATATTTGCCTCTCCCTTTTGCTGTGGGGTTGGGTCCTTTAGTTGTGGAGTTGTGCAAAGGATTCTGGTCAGGGAAGCGGCTGGTTTTAACTCAGCTATGTGGGTGGGTCAAAATGGAGTATTGATGTCAGGTGTGTTGGGTGGGTTGACTGGGATTTGTATTTTTTTGTTGCCATGAGGATGTGTCATTGGGATATGTTAGGTGTTATTTGAGGCAGAGCACATTAATGGGCACACCTGGTAGCCTTGTTGTGTGGTTGCATTTGACTGCCATTACTCTTCCGGAGCGATCGCATCAGTCTTAATACAACAGCCTTTCTGCCAGCACTCCCATTCATCAATGTTTACGATCGCGGCTGAAAGAACAGATCGTTCTGCTGTCACCCAATCGTATCCTAATTTCAAGTGAGGTCAAACCGCAGGTCGTGCAGAGGTTTTGGCTCTTTCTGCCGCAAATCCGACCACCGCGGACGGATTTTCACCTACTCCGTGCAGTCCCGGTGGAGTTTTGTGTGATCCGTCCACCGCGGTCATATTTTTCTGGTGGATCATCATAATTTAACAGCTGGTTTTCCTGCGGTGCCTGCAGACGGTTAATATCCGCTGCCACAATGGTCAGAATGGTTTTCCGACCGCCATCCTAATCGACCCCTTGGATCGCAGATTAGGCTTAATATTAGCTGCACATGTGGGTTTGGGTTCTACACACGCAGGGGTTACAGTGACTGATTCTTTATTGAAACAATGCTATTGGTGGCCAGGGTTAACAAAGCAGACCAAAGATCATGTCTTAAAATGCGACATCTTTCAACAGATGAAGGGCTCCACATAACACGTCCTGCGCAGACACCATTGCTAATATCAGACAGACCACTCACGTGTATCTATTTGGACTACTGCGGACCCTTATGATCTGATGGGGCTTACAAGAGGATCATGGTTGTAGTGGATTTCTGCTCGAGATTCCTACCCACCTTCTGAAAGAATAAATTACTGAAATATGTGGGAAGCTTAGGTGGGTGGAATACTGTCTCTGTTCCTGTCAATTGGCTAATGTTAAGGGGGTTGCTATCTTAAGTAAAAGACAAGCAGATGTAAACCTCTTGAATGTTATGACTGATGCAAGTGGCAGATGGGTCATAGCTAAGATATCTGTGGAAGGTATGCCCATCACAGTAGTTGGATATTATGGCCCTAGAGAGGACGACCCCTCAAGCTTGAAAACAATTTTTCTAAATGTGTTGGGGGTGCTGGATACAACAATCTTAGCTGGGGATTTCAATATAGTACTGAACCCCATACTGGATAAATCCCCAAGTAGAAGGGCTAATTCCCGTCTAAATCTAGAGCTTATTTAAAAAGTATGATGAGGCAAAATGTGCTATCCGACATCTGGAGGGAAAGGTCGGGCACCCATTTGGGGGTGTCTTTCTATAATAAAAAATATCGACATAAATCCAGGATCGATTATATTTCAATTAGTAATGACTTAAGAGGCAACATAAAAAATATAGGCTATCTGACCTCCCATCTATCAGATTATGCAGCCGTTTGGATACATTTGGATCTCACAGGGAATCTTCAGCAGAGGGTCTGGTCATTTGATTGATCATACTCTCCTCTTAGATGAGGCTGAAATTGGTTATTTGTCCCATGAGATAAAATCCTTTCTTAAGCATCAATATAGGTTCAATATAGGTTTAGTTGAAATGTTTTTTGAGGGGTTTAGTTACGAACAGGACTTCTTATAAAAACAG
The DNA here is from genome assembly GCF_964263255.1 of Lissotriton vulgaris. NCBI lineage: Eukaryota > Metazoa > Chordata > Amphibia > Caudata > Salamandridae > Lissotriton > Lissotriton vulgaris. The sequence continues at coordinate 22,660 of NW_028241281.1, forward strand.
GGAGTATGGGGATGAAATTTCATCTACGGAGCATCAAATGCAGGAGGTAGAAAAGAAGATCACTTAAGAAACTGATCAAGACCAAATTCAAATATTAATAGCCAAATTGGAATCCATGAAAGCTCTCTTGGATAATGTAGTTCAGACTAGAATTTCCAATAGGTGGGAAGTGAGCAAGCTTGCTCAATTTGAGTATGGTGAGGGGGCTGGTAGATTACTAGCATGGAAGGCCAAATCAGACAGAGTGCGTAACTTGATAAAAAAAAAAATAGATGTTACACACACCAATACATCAACAACCGAAGAAGAAGAGATAGGAGATGCTTTCCATACCTTTTCAAGGAATTATATGACAAGAATAATAACATAGATATCACATCGACAAAGGATTGGTTAAATCAAATCCATCTTCCAGTCTTGGAATCCACTAAAGGAGAAAATCTAGAAGTGGAAATTTTACAACAGGAGGTTAGGAAGGCACCCCTCACCTGTAAAGCTGGTAAGGCGGTCAGGCCTGGATGGCCTTACGGCCGAAGTGTAAAAAAGCAATGACGTTAGATGCAACAAAAGCCTTTGATAGGGTTAATTGGAACTACAATGCTGCTGTGCTTGAGAAATTGAATTTTGGTCCAAAATTCTGCAGAACTATCAATCTCATATATATGACCCTTCGGCAAGGCTGGTGGTTAAAGGTAAACTTACTAAGCCCTTGAGGCATTAAGAGAGGAACCAGGCAGGGCTGCCCCATCTCTCCCCTCCTCTTTGACTTGTACATAGAGCTTTTTTCTCAGTGTCTCAGGGAGGAGGCAGCTATTTTACCATTTAAGAGTGGCACATGGGAGAGGAATTTACCCTTGTATGCTGACGACATTCTTATCCTTTTGTCAGATCTAGAGTCATCAATCCCTCAAGTCATCAGTTTACCCCTGGAGTTTGGTCGAGTTTCCGGTTATGAAGTTAATGCAGAAAAGACCGAGATTATGACTTGGAACCTGCTGAACGGTCGATACCAAACAAAAGATGACATGAGAAACTTGGGAGTAAAAATCGTCCCAAATATAGAGATGATAGCCCAGGTGAATCTCTTGAACATTCTAAAAGAGATAGAAAAACGATTGAGATTCTGGGTCCATCTTACCCTGACCATTTTAGGTATAGTTAACTTGATAAAGATGACAATCCTACCAAAAGCAACATTCTTTTTTAATACCATCCCATTATATTTCTAGAAACAATTAATTGACAGATTTCAGCAATCTATCAATTCTTTCGTGTGGACCTATAAAGCAACTAGGATCTCCTGGAAAAAGATAAGACGGAGAAGGGAGAAGGGTGGTCTTGCACTTCCAGATTTTCAGTATTATGCGTGGGCGTTTCAACTAACCCACTCAAGAATGTTGCTAAAATCTCCAGATATGTCAGGCAGAGGGAAGATGATCAATGCCATGTTAGATCAGGCGGGGCTTCCACATGAAGGTTTTCTTTTTAAATATGGTGACAACATTTTATTTTAAGAAAGTAAGGCTAAAAGTTTTATAGGGCCCAGTCCAAATATGGGCCAGAATTAAAGCATTAATGGGGCTAGAATACCATTCAAGATTAGCTCTACTGTGGGACAGCCCGGGGGCACAAAGGTGCCTCAAAGACATGCTGGCTGTATCTTTGAAAACAGCTGGGTTATCAACATGTGGGGACTTAGCTTCAGATGGTGCTCTCCTTCCTTGAGCAACACTTAATGAGTAATTGGAAGAGGGCATGTCAAGATTCAAACAGCTAAAATGAAATAGCTGGTCCCAGAACCTAAAAAAGACAATTCAGGCTGGGGAATGCTCTAGAAGAACATCTTGTGAAAAAGCTAGCAGGGAAGAAGGTAGTATCCTTTTTCTATTGGGCAATTGAGGAGCCTATTGATGGGTATTTTAGACACGTGGGTGAGCTATAGGAAAAGCCCATTCCCGAGGCAGATTGGGAGGAGCTATGGCAGACTTCTTATAGCACTTTGTTCTCAATTGTGAATCCAGCTTGGCTGAGAAGAAACCATTACTTCACCACACATAGGGCGTATCTATCCCCGGCAAGACTTTCCAAGATGTTCAATGGCCCACCAGCTAGATGTAAAAAATGTAGCATGGAAAACGCATATGTTCTGGACTTGCCCTGCCATTTCGGAATACTGACTTAACCTTAAAGTCCTTAAAAGTCCTTAAAAACCTTAAAGTCTATCTTAGGATACCCAGTATATATTACCCTTAGCTTAATAATTGTTGGCATCCAAACTGAAATCACAGGCCCCAATAGAGGTTTTCTATTTTTTGCCATATTTCTGGCCAGATGAGAAATATGCAAGAGATGGGCTGAGGGATCATCTCCCATGTATTCAGACTGGCTTTCATCTGTGTATAAAACATCTAAAACCGATCCGGCCAGATTAAAAAATAGCAGGAAGAGAGCCATTTGGGATTGCCTGTTGAATTGTACTCCAGCCTAGACAGCGATTACTATTATGTTTTTGATATATCATTCTTGTAAAAAATATTCTTTTGTCTTATGATTAAGCCTCATGGGAAGCTCTCAGTTTGTGCTGGATCCTGCCGTTATCATTGGGGTCTTAGGTTATGGTGATTTAAGGTGAGTTTCCAGCAACAATCTTCAGTTCCTCGGAATCAACAGAGAGCATGACCATCCTCTCATTAACAACGAGAGGTCAGCAACAGAAAGGAAGTCGGCGCACTACTGGTAGGTGGGCGATAGATCAATGGGGCGGTACCCCAAAAAACCTACTGCTCCAAAGGGAGTAACAGTGGCGACCTTCGGATCTCCATGTTAGCTGGCGTTGGAGGCTAATGAGGTAAAAAAAAAGACATTTACTGAAAAAACATAGGTTTCAGGGACGTTATAGTTAGTTAGACATTTGACTCATATAAAAGCAGAGAAATTTACCAGATATAGTTATTTAAGCTAACTATAACTGATGACGTCACTTATTAAATCACTCATGACATGGTCCAGTCTACCCACACTCTCTGTAAAACCCTTCGCAAATCTGTGCGAGTGATGCAGAACCTACCTGTCCGTCATTTCCTCCGGCGTTCACTGAGTCGAGGGTGAGGTAACAACAGGACTAGGTGGCATGCTTTTATCCTCAGGCCATTTACTCACACGAGGTGTTTCCTGTTCATAATGTAGCAACCTGACTGGTGCAACAGCGTGGAACACTCAAACACGCTTTATTTAAAAGCACACGGTATCCGGAGCGGCACAAAACAATAAGACCACCTTTATTAACACCGCTGTCTGTCTGGTGCTGAACAACAGAAGAACTTAAACCCCCCCGTCCCTACAGGCTCCCTCCTAACGCTGTACGTTTCGGGCTGAACATTAAAGGACAGTGATTTAAAAAACTCTGCCTCCGCAGACTCTTACATAATCCTTTGTGCACACGCACACACTGAAGCAGACGCTGTCTATTTAAATAACCCAAAAAACGGTAAAGGCGCTTACTTTTTTCTTTGATGCAGTCTTGTATCAGGCTTCCGCGTTTACTGTGTTTGCCCAGACTCCCGAGCTCGGCACTCAGGACAAAAAAATGACGTCACCGCCGTGACGTTTGTAGTTCGAAGTATAGCATTAGTACAGCGTTATAACTTTTAGGTTGAAAAAAGAGTATTATTTCCCCAAACCTAAAAACAGGTATTAAGAGAGGAGTGTTACTCATTTTAATAGTGTGACAACCCGCACAAAGTGAGCGAGGCTTTGCTCATGGAAAGGCGCATTTGTTATACATTGAGAAAACCCATTTCTGTTCCTCTGTGAACAAATATTTGGAAATATCACTAATCTGTGAAAGTATTAATGGCTTCTCAAGTACAGTCCACTGGAATTCCTCTGCTCCGTGGTTCTTTTTGACAAAATGTCTTGTAAGCTTTGTCAAAGTTTTTTTGCACCTGAATGAACTATTATGTTCCAGCATGCGTGATTTGACCTTATGGGTTGTCATCCCGACATACTGGATCTGACAGGGGCAGGTCAACAAATAAATACCATTCTAGCTGTTACAATTTATGAAAGTGGATTGGACCCATGGTCGATTTGTACCTATATCAATAGATGTGGAATGTTTAGTCTGGGGACAGACAAGACAACCCCGACAGGGATGTTGTCCCACAACCGCCGGTAGGTCTCATAGCGTCCCCACCAGTCTCCTAAGTTTTGATTTTGGGCGTGTGTGCACCAAACGATCCCGTAAGTTTCCTGATCTTTTAAATGCGAACAGTGGTGGAGCAATTTTCTCATTGCAACAATTCAAAATCCGCCGGTGTCTGCGGATAACCTTCTGCATACTGTTGGCCTTTGTACAAAAAATGCTCACAAATGTCAAGCAACCAAGGGCTGGTTTAATAACCGGAGGTTCCAGAGGAGCAACACAATGGTTGTTCCTAGCTCGTTTCAATGAGCGCTTCACCAGTTTGCGCGGATAGTGTCTAGATATCAATTGCTCTGTGAAGCCCTCAGCATGGATTCTGAACAAGCTATCTGTTGAACAATTTCTTCGCACTCAAAGAAATTGCCCATAGGTTAAATTATCCCTTAGTGCTTTGGGATGTTGACTTTCATATAGCAGTAAAGAGTTACGTGCCATCTGCTTCCGATACAATTCCGTCTCCTGGCCAGTAGGTGTTGCAAAAATTGATAAATCTAAGAAGGCCAATCTCTCTTTGTCAATCTCCACTGTAAATTTAAAAAACTGGTTCCTGGTATTCAACCACTGGTGGAAACGAAGTATAAAGTTGTGATCTAGCCACACCACCAACACGTCATTTATATAACGCTTCCACAATCCGATTGGCGTGAAAAACGGGTTAGCAGGAGTCAGCACATATTCGTGCTCGAAAGAGTGCACATATAGGTTTGCCAGGCTCGGCTTAAAAACACTGCCCATGCCGGTCCCGGAGACCTGCAAATAGATGGTATCTTCATATCTGAAAAAATTATCTTTCATGGCCAGCCGGGCTAGTGCCATGATGAAGTGGACTGGGGTGATGGATTCATGGTCAACTCCACCTATGATGGATAAAATTGTCTCCAATGTCTCGTCCTGAGGGATAGAAGTATACAGTGATTCGACATCGAATGAGACTAAAAAGTCTCTCTCCATGTCATATTCGTTCACGGGTGTCACGCATAATACATCATTCGTATCTTGTGGATACGTTGCCATCTTTTGTACAATCGGCCTCAAAAAGTAGTCAACGAAGGTGGATAAAGGTTCTTAAATGGCCCAAGATAATAGGCCTCCTGGAGGTGGTGTTTGGGGTTTGTGCACCTTCGGCAAGATGTAAAAATACAGCATTATAGGATGTTTAATTTGTAGGAACTGAGCTTCAAGGGCAGTAACCCATTGCTTGTTCAAGACCTCTTCCACCATACACTCAATGGTTTTATTTAATCTTTCAGTTGGAACTTCCGGCAGTGGCTGGTAAGCCCTTCTGTCACCCAATTGTCGGAGACATTCTGCTCGTAATCAACTGTATCAAGGATCACAATCAAACCGCCCTTGTCGGCCGGTTTGATTGTGAATCCTTTGCCCTGAGACAAGGTCCATAACGCGTGTTGTTCACACACTGGAAGATTTTTATATGTGCTGTGATGACTCTCACATAACTTAAGTACCTCCTCTTTGACAGCCCTTCCAAATGTCAATACCTGTGATGGTATAGTGTGTGCTGGAGGATTAAATGTAGACCCTTTCCTGAAGCCTGTATTCCTGTCATTCTGAGTGATGTATAGACCTTGTTTCTCCTTGAAAAATAGCGGAGTCTTAGCTTCCGAAAGAATTGGGCCAACTCACACTGAATTTGAAACTAATCGCCAGCAAAAGTAGTGACGAATCCAAGACCCCTATTGAGGACCAATTCTTCATCCTTGATCAGAATCCTTGTGCTGAGGTTTACTACAAGGCTGGTTCCGTGCTGCTCCCTGCTTGTTGAGGGTTCCTCCTGGTTTGGCTCCGAGTCTCTGCATGTGGACATGTGGACTCATCCCAGTGCACCTGCGCCTGCTGGTTTATTCTTCTGCCCCTCGATCTCTGCAGGCCAAACGCTATTGGCTGAAACATGTTGGCCTTGATAATCTAGAAGTTATTTGTTAGTACTGCTCTTTGCACTGTTCTGTTTTTAGATTAGAGGGTGAGATGATAACTTCATTAAATTCAGTATTATCTCCTCATGACTCTATTTTAAATATCACTCACTTTTGTTTTGTTGCACTGCTTTTGATTTCCAAGTGGTCCTGGACTTAAATAATGCATAGTCTGTCCCACTTCTCTCTGGTGTTCCTATTCTGATTCCATTGAGCGAATCCTTTTCTGGAAGTCTGTCTCTATGATCAGGAGACATATCATCCATATGGGTGGATAACCAGATGATAAGACTGATCACAGTGATATTTGATGGGAATCCAAGCTTTGTTCAATGATTTCTGGTTCCTTTAACATTCCTTTTTTCTTTTTCTTTACTTTTCTAATTCTGTTTGTAGCAACCTAAAGCACTTGGTGGCTTTATATCTAGTAGACCCCCAATTCAGTTGGTTAGTGTTAAGACCTAAACTTACCCAAATGATTCCTCGTGACTTTGAATTTAAATTTGAAGAGCACAATCAGTCTGAACATTCATACATACCAATTTCTCGGTGGGAAAGCATTTTCAATGTAAAGCTGTACAATTCTTTACTAAGGCTTTTCGCTTGTGTAATTTCCCCCCACAGTTCTTTTATCTCTATTTTTTCTGATTTTGCTATGTACGATGTAACATAACATGGAACAGAAATTGAGTTATCTGCAAAATACTGAATGTCCATGTTCGCATTCCACATTGTTAACAAGACTGGATTAAATCATTGAAATACTTTGACAATTCTCTTCTTTTTAACTTGTAGTTATTCTTTTGAAATTTCAGAGTTAATGTGTGCCTTTCAGAAGAAAAAAAAATGTACTCTTCCTTTACAAATGACTGGACTGGAGAAACCAAACCGACATCTGGTGTAAAATTGTCCTTTAAAGTTGTATTTTCTTCTGCAATGTGACTTTGGAAACGTAAAACTTGCTATCTCAATCTTCTATCTCTTTCTTCTCTTGGTATTGCACATGTCACATACTATTCAATGAAAGACAATACTTTTTCATCAGAATAATTTCCAAATTTAGGTTTGTCCTTGATCCATAGTAGCATATGTATATGAGGTGCACCTCTTGCTTGATACTCCTTTCTCCAAAAGAAATTGGTAACCTCTCCAAGAGGTATATTCTTTTTATTTCAGATAAAAGACATTATAGGTTGAAACCTATCATTACAATATCTGCATACATTTACAGGATCCAATGAACACAGTTCACCACAAGTCTTTATTTCAAAAATTTTTATATTGGAATTCACTTCTCTTAGAAGTTAAGTAAATCTTCCCATGCATGCTCTGCACAGCTAATTGTGACAACCGATGTTCTTGTACCTACGTTCCGTAACATACACTTGAGTTCTTCATGACGACAATACCAATACTCATTTGTTCCACGTTGACATGCCATCAAATTGATTAAGTGTCCTTCTAAATTTTCATCTCTTTCTTGAACTTTCTCCACAAATTCTTTCGCAGAAAGAACTTCTAGATGAACATTAGTTTTATGTATGTAGTTCACTGCATACGACAGAGAAGACAGATCACTTTCAAACAAAAGGTGAAATATGTATAAAATGCACTATCGAAATCTAGGATCTTCAGAATATATTCTGCAGTCAAGGACGAAAGATATTTATAAAAATTACACAATAAATCCTTTACATTCAAAAGAAGTAATAGGAAGCAATATTGAGTTATTTAAAATGAAAAAAACATAGGGAACTCCAATGAGTGTATGGAAATGGGTCCACGGAGGTGGATGCAGTACACACATCACCGGAATCGAGTTAGACAGTATAAACGACAATTCCCTTGATTAAGGCCACTGGCCAAAATGCATTGGGAATATAAGCTTGAAAGAATGTTAAACCAAGCATCAGGAATGATGCATTGTGGGAAATTAAGTTTCTTTTGAAAGAATGGTTTGTGATGAGAACAACAATATTAAAAAGTACTCAAACTAAACAATCTATGAATGAAAATCCATAATTGAACTGTTGAAATGTTTTTGTATGGACTGACCATGTGCCCAGGAGACATCACCCACTTTAGTGGGCGATGCAAAAGGAGTGATATAAATTACACCCTGTTTAGAGGGTGATACTCTGGAGCACGGAACAACCACACAAACCATATTAAAACTCAGCAGTGCACAAGCTGATTTAATATTAAGAAAATCTTGGAAGGTCATTATTTTCCACAACTGTTTCCTACAGAAAAAGGTGAACGGTATAATTATCCACCTGTACCGATTGAAGCTTCAGAATATCGATCAACAAGATTCATCTTCTAAACTTATTACCTGTTCACCCACATTTACAGTTTTATAATAAATATTGTTCTCTATAAGATATAAGGTAGCCTTCTCAACTTTATTAACACCAACAACATCTTTCCATATTTTCCGACTTTTTGTTACTACACCATTTACTAGAATGACTACTGCCTAATTTTTCTCTTTCACTCCAGCAATAGTTTCAATATTTTCCCTAAAATCCAAAGGTAACTACACCACTCTTCCTTCAAACCTCTTTGCAAGTCTGTTGGTGGCAGTTTACCTGTTTTAGGCTCCATCCAAATTATAGTTTGAAAAGAATTAGAACAGACTCATATGTATTCAATTCTGCCAGTGCCTCCGCAATACCTACTAATTCTAAGTAATTATCTACTGCTCTAAATTTGATTTTGTTCTCCTCTAATTTGTTATAACTATATTTACATATATGTTGATCACTACCTAACTCACATTGAGCTTCCACCAACAAGTAAACTGTAAATTCTACCCACTTGCCATTGTTCTCCTTTACACTTTTCAAATACAAATCAACATCCCTACTTTTACAATCAGTACATTAAAAACAAACACAAACACAGTCTCGTATTTCACACCACACTACATTAAACTTTCAAATTTCTTCTTCAAACTGATCAGTGCTAAATACTTTCCCATCTCCTCCAGCATCTGTAATTGTCAAACTTTCATGTTCCATGAACTGCTCCTCTGAACCAAAATATCACATTTCAATATCATCACAGTTTTTTTAAACAACTAATAAAGAAGCATATAAAAGACTTGTACTCAGTTCACTTGAAAAAATTATGCAGAACTTTTTACATAGTACAAAGTTAGCAGTATGTTATTCGGCATTTCTGAAAAACATACTGCTAACATCCTCAACTGATAAGAAAGACTTTTACACACTTTTCTTCAAAGACAAGCCAGAGAATGCCCGTACTCCTCAGTATATTTTCTCAGGTGACATAAATTTAGTCCTTGTTACAACTTAACATTCTGTTTAATACTTTCTCTTCAAAATCGTAATGAATAACTTCTGTTTTAAATTGAAAGCACCATCTACTATACTTTCAATTCAAAAACATGTGTTTTATATTTAAAGCATTCTTTCATTGAATTCTGAATCACTCTAGATCGAAAAAGTCTCTGACAATTTTCATGAAACTGCTTTTGTCTCCGAGTAACAGATACTATTTTTTTATCATCTTTGCTTTACCTGGTATTTGAAATTGAACTTGCTTCACCTTACTTGAAAAATGCCTTTTTTTTCTCTTGTGTGATCCTTTTTTCATTGTGTACTTATAGTTGAACAAAGTGATTCTTTACTACTCCCATTTTTTCCAAATTGAAACTTATGCCGTTTGCACAAATATATATTTTTCTTCTCTTTTCTTTTTTTTTACTTCTTCTTGGCAATTCCAAATTTTATTCCAAACGAAATAATTTTCTGAAAAAAAAATAGATTCAATTATTTTTCACATTTGTTCACTATGTCAAAATAATAACATACAATTACAAAACTTCCACTAACGAATTCCACACCCAGTGCTGCAATATGATTGAACATGACAGAGCAGCACTAACATGACAAGTAGTGCCATAGAACATACAGCAAGTATTTATTTATTATTTACAAACATCTTTACAATTTATATGTAACTGCACTACCTTTTACTTTTCACCTCTCTGCCGCACCCCACCACCCCACACCACTCTCTCTGCAACCCACCACAGACAACTTTATAGATAGAATATAAAAAAAATGTAATCTATGTACTTAAGATGATATTATCAACCAAACAGCACACACAAAAATTACCGTTACTAGCCTACAATTTTATCTACAACTTTCCAGACATAACATTGCCCCCCGGCTTTAAGTGTAGGGGGGTGCCTGTCGGTGTCTGAGCAACAACACTTTATTTAGGGTGGCCTCGAAACAGGTCTTTATGGGGGTCTACTTTCAGGCCTCGTAACCCTCATCGTTTTTTTTTTCTTTATTGCACTGCAGTGAGACTGTGAAAGCATGCACATTAACCACTACTTAGAAGTGCACACATCATGCCAGGTGACTCACACTGTAGGTGAAGGGAAATCCTTTAAAAAGATACTTTTTCCCTTCGAATTTCCCTTCTCTTTTTGCAACGCAGGAGCAACATCATCGTGGGGTAATTAGCAAACGCACCTCCAGGAGTGCATCGCCCATTGTCCCGGACTCTCTCAAACAGCTTCCAGAGCGTGCACACACAGCTGCACCTGTGAACTTCACAGGTCTTCAAAAGATCCTTTTTTGCTAAAGAAGACTGTTCTTTTTCACCAGTTTTTACAGCCCCTCCATCCTCACCTGCCTATTGCTGAAAGAATTAGGCTCCCCTGAAATTTCGCTCTGGTTGCGCCTCTGGAAACGACCACAAGCAAGCAACTCCATAACAAACCTGCTCTGACCTTACATATTCTCTTGTTTTAGGGCTACGAAAACACATGCGTTGCCTGCCTCACTTATTTCTCACACCCCTTCTTTAATATGAACATAAACCTTTCCAATTACTTTTATATTCCTATATTGTGCTTCACATGGAAATATAAAAATCAAGGTTCTCACCACCCCAAATTACCTCTCTGGTATAATTTCCCAAATGTAAGAAATACAGGTATTCAGTATCTGTCAGTCATGTGCAATTTTAAACAGTGTACCTATATACAATTCGACAAAGTGTTATGTCTCTAAAGTAAGGTCTTACACTTTAAAGCTCCTTTACATTTTTTTCGCTATTTGTACCTTTCTTTAAAACATCACCAGAGAAGGATGGCGAAGCATGCTTCACAAAGAGCAACTCAAAGCTTTGTTATTCTTTATAAAATAATCTCCCTGTCATTGCTTTTCGTAAACCTTTTGGGTCCCTAATAGGGTGGATGGATAAGTATAATATGTCGTATTTAGGATCGGGGCGGACGATGCACGAGAATAAGAACGTATAGTTGAATAAAAGGCGAGTGGATGCATGGCCAGATGCATCAATGCATAGATACGTAGATGGATGTATCAATGCATGAATGGAAGGATAAATGAAAACAGGGACCACTACTTACGATAGAAGGGTGGACTGATAGACACTTAGGATTGGTTCTGGAACAGATGTGTCTATGGATATATAGGCGTATGGCTGCATGAGTGCTTACAATAGGAGAGTGGGCTCATAGATGCTTAAGATAAGTGCAGGAAAAGATGTATGTATGTATATAAGTAGAAATGTATGCATCAATTAAAAGATGGTTGGACAGCGCAGTGTTTAGGATAGATGAATGCTGAGCTTTAATTTGGCCGGGTCTGAGGACCACAACTTATTTTCAGGGAGCCTCCAAACAGGTCTCTATCAGGCTCTATTTTCAGCCCTCACAAACATAGTCAATTTCATTTTTGGCCCTCGCAAACATAGTCAAATAATTTTTTTAATTGCACTAAAGAGAGAGCATGCACATCGATGTACGCATGCTTATTTTGCTCTCTACTGAGAACTGGAGACATCACGATATGTTACCCAAGATGTAGAAGGAAGGGAAATCCTTTAAAGAATGTTTTTTTCCAAACGTACGATGATTAGAGAGGATTTTCAAAAGCACACAATGATACTTGTCTTGATTTAGACCATGGCCCAACTTGCATAGCCCACACCCCTTTAAGAGCTTTGCCCCCTCCCCCTTTAGAGCACCCCACTTTCTGAAACGCTCATAAGCAAAGCATATTAAAACATGCAAATTTGTGAGTAAAACAAATACCATGCCATAGGGCACTTTATGAGTGCTCCCAGTGGTACAATGTCATCTTTAGTACATCCACATCTCCACATTACTATAATGTTTCAAACAGAAACATAACTACCTCCCCACACCCACCCAAGCCCTTGCCTAACATTACAAAATCAAACAGAAATCTCCACATTCCTAGTAGCGCCACTATACCCATACAAAGGCTTAATTTTAACAGGGGCCTGCTGGAACACTTATCAGCAAAAACTATTCAAACATTCAAATTAGCGGGTAAAACATAGTACGTTTTATAAATAAGCCCAATGAAACTAGATTACCTTTTCTAGCTACACATGTCCACATTACAAATATCCCTGTTATAATCAGCAACATACCCACCTCCTCCACCCCCACTCATGCCCTTGATTAACCTTACGAAATCAATCAATGAGCCCCAGCACTCCCGTTACTGCCACTATAGCCACACATAGACTTAATGTCAACAGGTGTCTGCCGGAACTCTCATCAGCAAAACCTATTAAAACCTTCAATTTTGCAACTCAAACATACACCACACCATAAGATGGTTTATAGTCACATGCTCACTACACCACCTCAACATCCGCTCTAGCTTAACTTTACGCAATAAAACAAAGAGTCCCAGCAAATGTAGAAGTGCCACTATAGCTAAACAGAGGCTTAATTTCAAAAGATGTCTCACGAAATGCTCATCAACAAAATGTATTAAAACATGCAAATTTGCAACTAAAACATATCCCATGCCATAGGACGCTTTATAAGTGCTCCCAGTGGTACTATATAACCTTTAGTAGCTCGACATCTGCACGTTACTATATTCTGTGTTTCAATCAACAACATAGCCACCTTCCCCACACCCACCCCACCTTTGGTTAACTGTACGAAATCAAACAGAAACCCTCACCATTCCCAGTAGCGTCACTATACCCATATATGACGTTAATTTTAACAAGTGTCTGCTGGAACACTTATCAGCAAAAAGTATTCAAACATGCAAATTGGCGGGTAAAACATAAACCATGCCATAGCACGGTTTATAAATGGGCCCAGTCGAACTACACCACCTTTACCAGCTAGACATCTATATGTTACAAAACTCTGTAGAGTGTATAGCAGGGCATGGGAAGAATAAACAAAGTTCTTATTCCTAAACTTTTGATATACCATCCCTTTACTGTATCTATTTTAAAGATATTAAATGGAATTAATAAATTGACGTGTGACTCAAAAGGGATAGTGAAGGTCACCATCAGTAAAACACGGACCACTTCAACACCTACATATATCCGCCACAGCGACACAGCCTGACAAATAGTATCACTTAAAATCACATGTAGTTCTCTAATGTCAACAAAGTCATACAGAAAATATACCGCACATTTACATTTTTTTTATCTCTCACACATTTATAAAAAATCTCTTCTAAACAAGCACTCCCCAACTACCTCTATTCCATAAGAACAGACAATAATTAATACATTTACTACCATATATTTTAGTATACATACCTTTTTATTTTTCACTAGTCAGAAACTACAAAAACTATTAACTATACCCAAATGCAAACCAGAAATCATATTCATATTATATCTCAACTTAGGATCACATGATTGAAACTATGCGTACATATAACAGGAACGTATCACTTTTGCTATATCAAACCTACCTCTCAGTATCAAAAATAAGACCACAACCTTCCCACATAACATTTTTGCATTTCGTTTTATCGCTTTTAACTTAACACAAACGACTCCTACCACCACCCCCCACCCCACTATTTCCTCAAAAGTATCAGTTGCAAATGTGCAACATTTTCTTTATCTCCCTGAATACATCACAAACCCAAATTAACGCTGTACCTCATTTTCGAAAACCATACAGTCCTATGAAGGTGACAAACTACACTTTTTCTCTGTGAAAAATTCGTAAACATATATAAAGTACTTATATAACAGCTCAAATGTTATGCATATTTCATAACCAATATCAAACACCACACTTTACTAGCACTATATTACTTTGAAATAAAAAATACTTTCAAAATTAAAAACATCACTTCAAATACTTAATCGCTACTATAAGACACATAACACACCTTGTTCATTTCTAACTCACCTTCGTAGTTGTTATCCATATTTCACATCACATGCATACAATTCTGTTTTTGTCACATAGAACATGTAAAACTCCGACTTCATCAAGAATGAAACCAGGAGTTGCACAATTTCTCTGTGGCTCCACACATAAATACATGTAAAGAACAAATTAGAATACTTAATTCCTTCAACAACAATCCAAAACTTACCTCCATTGGTTAATTTTGAATTATGCTTCCAAAAAGCTACTTAATATTCCACAACATTTTATCAAAGATTTAACGGCATGTGCAGGTTAAAAGTCACAATAGGGGTCAGTAGTTCATCAGCTTTATTCCCAACTCCAGCAACACCTCACCTTACGCACCCAGCGCCATCAGACCCGTAGGAGTCAGTGCTTTCCACTTTCCAAATCCCAAATTAATTTCATACACCCAAATTTACCTTCGCACTCCCTATAGAACACCCCTTAGGCACCAACAAAAGTTCCTCCAAGTACCTATACCTACATGCTGACACTACTTGGACAGATGTGGCACAGCGGCCAGAGCCCATGACTTCACAGCATATGACATACAGTTTGGGCTCACGCTTTCATCCCCGAGTCCGGCAGGAGCTCAGCTAAGCAGCATGAGACTCTACACACTACCTTACATATTTTACATACCCCGGAACCCCTGAACTTTCAGACCAGTACGGGTCAATAGTTTGTACTAGTAGTTATAAACACATGCTGACACTACGTCCACAGCTGTACTGCACCGGCCACGGCACATGACTTCACAGCATAAGACACACAGTGTGGGGTCACGCTTTAATTCTAGAGTTGCGCACAAGCTCACCTTAGAAATATCACACACTAGGCAATACCTCACTTAATTTTCGTAGCCTAGCACTTTCACACCAATGGGTATGAATAGTTCACTTTGCACCCCCTCTATAGTACACCCTAAGCACCCCACAAAGGTTACAGTGATCCTACCCTCCTCTTTCCCACATTTTTTGCCTTTTTTCCCCCTTACTCGCAGCCAATACTTCCTAGTTGCAATCGCTCGCAGCCAATCAGCAGCAAGCTTGTAACGCCTCAACCAATCAGATGACAGAATTCCCAAAATATTGATAGCTGTAAAGTTCAATATTCCTCAAAAACTACTGAATGGATTTACACCAAATAAACAAAAGTGTGCTGCTCCCTGCCAAATTTGGGGTAATTCCGTTCACCCGTTCGACCTGTAGCCTTGCATAAAGTTTCCTATGGAAATTAACATGGAAAAAACACGTTTTGGGACCCCCCTTTTTTCTCAGCCCTCCTTGACGATTCACCCCCCGACTTTCAACATAGGAGCTGATCCCACAAAGAATTTTTTTTGAAAATTTCACGAAGATTCATCAATTGGCGCCAAAGTTATTGCGAATAGAATGTTATTTTCCTATGGTTAGTATACCTACCTACTGGTGACCGCCAGTAGGTAATATATATATATATATATATATATATATATATATACACACAATGATTTGATTATTAAACAATTTAATAATGATCAAATTGGTTTTAATGTACTCAGTACTTAACTTACAACACTATACCTTTACACACCCAGCAGCCCACACTTAAAATATTACACATATTACACAAAGAAATAAGTTTAGCACAATTAACACAATAAATAATCAATCAAATAATTGTTAATAAATTAATTGTTTAATTATTACTTAATTAACTTCCCACCCTATTCTCATCACCCTGAATCTAATGCATGATTTAAAAATAACCTTATTGCACATGTTATAATAATAAGAGTGGTAATGCAAATTTTAGAGTGCATAGCTACTGCAAATGAAGTGGCTCGAAATTAGGATCCTGTCCCGTGAGATAACGCAGAAAGAGCTGTACCAATTAAAATTGAGACATACAAAACACGTTTTAGGGTTCTTACTGAAAAGAGCCTCAGAAGGAGCCTGTCTGATTGTAAAATAACAGCATTCCATATTCTAGGTGCCAGATAGCTGACAGAACTGCTGCTGATTTGGACTTTTTTGCATTTGGGAATAATGGTGAGCTTAGCTTCAGCCAATTTTAGATTCCTAGATTGAACATAGGGTATAACCAGTGACAGAAGACAGTGCAGATCATTATTAAATAGTGCCTTGTAGCAATAGCAGGGGGTTTTGAATGAAACTCACTACCTTATTGGGAGTCAGTGCAGCTTGCTATGGGCAGTCTAGATTCAAGCACGTTTAGGAAGGTAAAGCAGTAAATGTGCTGCAGCATTCTGTGCATGTTGAAGTCTGCTTAGTCATGATTAGGACAGACCTAGGTAGTGGACATTACAGTAGTCCAGTCTAGACTAAAGTTTAGACTAAAGGTTTTTAGCAGACACTGGTAGAAAGCATAGAATTTTCTTAAGGATTTTGAACAGCCTACCTTGGGCTTTAGAAGAGGTGGTGTGTCTAGGCTATTGGGCCACCAGACAGTGGACCAGTTATTTACCTGCTTACCCAGGATCAGCACCTCATTCTTCCCTGCGTTCAAGTTTAAATATTTAAGTCCATCTAGTTGGCAACTTTTTAGAGACAGAGGCCATGTTATTGCTGTTTTGTGATTGAGTGATAATAAGCTGAGTGTCATCCAAATATAAGATGATGTTCAACCAAAATGTTAGATTACCTCAGCCAGATGATGTACGTAAATGTTAAGGGAGCTGGCCTCAGGAAAGATTCCTAAGGGACTCCTTGCAGCAAAGGAAACACCTGGGAACGAAAAGGCTTTTGTGAAACATGAAAGATTAGACATTGCGAAAATGAGAAAAAGCAAACCAGTGCCTTGTTGCTTATACAGCAGTTCCACAGTCTCTCACTCAAAATGTTGTGGGACACAGTGTCTAAAGTTACACTAAGATCCAACGTTAACATCATCACAGAATCGCCAGAGTCCAAGAACTGGCTCACTGATTCAGAAGCTACCAGCAGAACGGATTCAGTGCTGTAGGAGGGGAAAAAGCCCAACTTAGTCTTGTGTAACAAGTCATTGTTCTTTACGGAGGAGCAACGAGAGAGTGCGAAGCGGAGCGGAGGGTGTAGGAGATCAGAGGAGTGGAGCTGACAAAGGTCGAAAAGCCGAAAAGCCGTAGCTGTAGCCGCAGCCGAGGTGAAGAAAAGCAGCAGGCACTGGCAGAGGCAAGCGGCAAGCATTGGTTTGGGCGCTCGGGACCTTCCCCGCATTTGCCGCACTTTTGGCAGCCGTCCTTACTGAACCAGCATCAGCACCAGCGTGGGAGGTGCAGAAGCCGGGCGCTTGGTGTTTTGGTGTTCGGAGCCTGAATACGGAGGAGCATGGTGGAGAGCACGGTGTTCGAGCTCCGTTAGTGCAAGAAAAACGAGAGCCGCAGCATCATTGTACCGCGCAGAGATGCCTCTGGGCGAGTGCAGCAAGGGAAGCAAGGTGAGCCAGTCTGTCGCACTGCCTTCCCATCTCGCCACACCACACACTCAGCAGCAACCCTCTCTGACACTCTCTGACACTCTTTGACAGCACCGCCCACCGCACAGAAGCACAGTAGCAAATCTCCCTGACAGTGCTACTCACCCCCCCTGATTGCAGGGAAACGTGAATGAAGGCAGAGGGGGAGTAGTGATTAATGGGCTGCGAGCAGCGAGGAGAGCTGTAACAAGGGACAGTAAAAACAGCTTTTCCCTCGCCCCAATCAAGCCCACCAACTAGTTCACACAAAAACATTTTTTGCATCAACTTTTATACTACCGCTAGGTCGGAGCCCCTTTAGACAAAGATAATTGCTGACTATTTCGGTACCTTTTGAAGGAGCTCCTCCTGCAGTTACCACAGGACAACTGTTTTAAAGGAACCACCTGCTTTCCTATGCTTGTCTTTTAACGCCTACCTACGTTGGACAAGACACTGAACAAGATCGGCATACATCGTAATTTACATTACCAAAGTACAGATGCCGTATCAAAGATTAGGCTTCAGTTAATCATCTACTGTGTAGAGTAATTATGCAGACAAGGAATGCAGGTCTTATACAATTCCAGCCCAACTACCGTCCTCACAAGTCCGCACGACGCCAAAATGTTAGGATGCTATATCCTGTGGGCAAAGATAATACAAGACATGACACGACCCTACAGGATAGGATCACACATGATGGGAAACAAGCGGAAGAAGAAAGGACAAACTCCCACCCAGCTTCTGGGTCAGCCCTCAGGACGGAGGCCATAAAGATAAAGATAAACCCAAGTACAAATGGGGACCCAGGCATAACAGGAAGCCTGTGTTACCGCGATGACACTGATAGCAGAGTCTGCAATAAAAATACAAATAATAGCAGCAGCATTTGCAGTATCAATAGTCCTAAAGGCACCAACGACATCAGGAAATACTTTCAACAACAATCAAAGCAAAGCCGTCCCACTGTTTATGGAAAACTTATCGACACATCACATCTCCTGTTGCTTTTAGGCTAAATATTCACCGCTCTAATGCTAACAAACCAGCAGGCACTACCAAAAATGGCACTCACATAACTCCCCATCAGTTGTTCCTCTTTCACCAAATGTTTTGATCATGAAGGGCAAGAAAAAACAAACCGAAGAACCTCTAAATGATCACAACCCGACCAGATCTAACGATATAGGAACCAACACACTGGTGCTCATAAACTTGCCGGACGACCTTCCAGTACCAAAATCTACTATTGCCCTAGGAGGAAGTGAAACAAATAAAGAAACCTACATCCAAACAGAAAACGCCATGAATCTCGGGATCATTTGCACACTTTTGAAATCTCAGTCAGGCCCCCTGACAGCTCCGTGTCCACCCATCAAATTGGGGGACAAAGACAATGACGTGGCACCCCCACAAAACGAAAAACCTGTCTCAGAGTTGGAGGAAAGCATAACAAATTCAAACGCACATTTGCCGTTCTGGGTATCTACCTTGGTCCCACAAAGAATAGAAAACCATCTTGCACTCATCAACAAGGCATTGATATCAATGGGAAGTGCCGCATTAATGGACGCTGACAAATTAGATATTCAAACAAATATTCTGCAGTCCATAGCAAGCTCGATCTCTGGAGTGGATTCAAAACTGGATCATGCAAACTCTTTGATACACAGAGCGCAGGCAGACACAGAGGTAACGATGAAACCTAACAACTGCGGGTGCTCTTCGATACTGCAGTCTTTGGAAAAACTTCCGGAAATAATGAGCACATTAGTCACGGATCTCAAGTACGAGGTAAACAGAAGGAAAAGCAACACGATACGCTTCTCCCCCCCAAAAATCAATGCAGAGATTAAGCACAAAGATCCCACACAATGGGACAAAAGCTAATTCCCCACCCTCAAGGCCAGTTGGAGATCCGATAAATAAACCAACAATAAGTGATATACAGTCTACTTTGCACCCAAACCAATGTTCAAAGGCCACTCAACACAGCCTAGCGAGAACCCAAGAAACTGCCAAAAACAATAACAATGAACCAAAATGCCCATCAAACCCTAACCTTCTGGTCCCAAACCTCAATGTACACACAACATCACAACCCTACCAAAGAATTAACAATAGCCCGGGAAAACTGGATGAATTAAAACCATCTCCCTCAGTGCGGCAATCCTTATCAAGGAAAAATAAGAAAAAACTGAAAAAGCTAAATAAAATAAAAAAAGACAAAAGCTATGCAAAAGAGAAAATCGAGCACTGTTACCAGCAGTGAGGGACAGAAGGGTCGGAGTCCGACCTTTATAGACCAAAATAGAGACACACAAATACATGAAATATCTAATATGGTAATACCTCACAAGAGCTTACCATGCGCCCCAAGCGAAAACTTGTCTAAAGTTTCGACTGAAAGATCTCCTGTGTCAAGTGGCATCTCAAATCATACACAGGGCAAACAGGATCACAAGCCCGGCAACGATAACAGTCACAGAATTGACACGATAGACATAAATGCCCATAAGGACTTTCAATCGGAACTCATATCTAAAGCTTAATGGGAACAAATTACTATTCAAGCAAGTAACCAAAATGGCCGACTTCGGGAGGACCATACCATCACCTATAGGTTTGATTCGCATAACCGCACCACAAAAACAAATAGGATTGAGTAGGGACGGGTCCTAGGTGACAACTCCACCCGGAACCCAAGTGTGCCCCTTGCAACCTCTATGGCTCCTTCTAACACACTTACTCCCGCTCAGTCTCTAGACCCAGACCTCGAAAATCTAAAAATGTTGCTATATCCAGAACACATCTCTCAACGAAGCTGGAACATCCTCAACAGAGGGAACCTCCTGAAACTCTGCAAAAGTATTTCTGGTCTGGAGAGCATAAAATCAACAGACATTGAGATGGTGGCCTAGCGAACAAAATAAAACGACTGAGATAACTTTTGCCAACTCCAATATGGCCAACGCACTGAAGGGATACAAAATACAACTGGATAATTGGGGAATAAAAATCAAACCCCCACTACTGACTAAATATCCAGAGATTCTGCTCAATTATGGGACGGGGTAGCAAAGATTGGTCTTGGCTTGCCCAGGTCTTAAATTCAACTCCCTAATATTAACACTGGCGATTCGCCGAATATTCTTCTGCTAACAACAAAGAATATCCCGGGTAAAAGCAGACGTAATGAGCCTGTTTCATGCAATATTAGTACATATAAAGGGTTGGGCAACCACTTAGCACCAGCAAAACCCAACATTGGTCGTACTCGCCATAACAAATCTAGGAACAATTCAATCATCAACATAGTGTCTTGGAATGTCACAGGGATACATAAAGCCTTGCAAAGCCCAGGGGCAGTAGCACTCATGGTTGGAGCAGACATAATTTGTGTACAGAAAACATTGGCAATCTCCTCTACACCATTATGAAACTATGCCGAATACTTCAAACCTGCAAAAAAGGTTAATATCTTTGGGAGACCGTCAGGTGGCATTTCAACTTATATTAAGCACACATTGAAAGTACCCTTTGTAATAATAAAGAACACTTCACACATGTTTATGCCCGGAATGTTGAAAGGCCTCATAACGACCAATAGCCCAACTTCAATCCTCCTCATCAACATCTATGATAATCAACAAGGTCCGGACTCAAACGACAAACTGACCGGCCTATTAAACAAGATCGAATCACTATTAGTACGGCATACAGGTATGGACTCAATCATCTTGGGCGACTTCAATTTGCACGACATAGGGCACACAATTGACGAAAATGGAAGTACTAGAAGATTCAATGCCCTAATGCGAGCCTATAAGTTGGCAACAACACATTATATAACCATAAAAAATAACCCAACAGTATTGATACCTCCTACCTTTAGTAACCAGACAACAATCGACTACATTTTATTAAGCGAACGCTTACAAAATCACATGTCAAGTTATAACGTTCAACCTCGGACTGATAGCGAACATGCCGCCCTTATAAAAGAGTTGTCCTTGAGTGCGAAATTTAGACACACCCTTCATCATATTGGCACCGCAAATGGAGACGAACAACATTGGCTCCTTAAAAAGAATCAAATGGGGCCCGCTTCCGACCCATAAGTTTGCCGTATGGAAATCGACCTGGAAAGGTTGGCAGACCGGCCGTAATGACCTGGGTAGAATTGGAAAGTGGGGAGATCTCGCATATGACTTAGCCTACCAACTCCGAGGGAATAACAATCAAAGAGCTTATGATAACTTCAATTACAAACTGGGATTCCAGCCAGCAATAAAGAATTCCTCAAAAGTACTTAATTCCAAACACAGAGTCTATCGGGCAACTAGAACGATAATTGCAAAAATGACTTAAAGGAGGTGGCCAAGGCCCAAGCAAAAGTTGTTTGGCAGGTGAAAAGTGAAGCAACCAAGCAAACATGGTTGAAAATCTTTGAGCTGCTTGCCCCTAGCAAGACCCAAGAATTCTGCCAATATGTAAACAAGCTCACTTATGGGTCCTGTAATAGAGAGAATCCACTTGATGCAAGTGCTTGGGTAGCCCACGCAAAATATCTCTATACTAACGACTTAGAGACAAACCCAAGCAAAAAAACATCTCTTGACGAACATCCATATGTTGAATCAACAGAATCCATGCCCCCCCCCCAGCTAACGTCACATCTGCTGAAAGAACGGTTTTAAGAGCAATCTTGAAAAAAAATACGCCACAACGGGACCCCCGTACCAAATTGCCTGCCGGGCTCTCTCTTCAGAGAGGACATTGACTTTTGGGCCGAGAACCTGGGCCAGCTGTATGCGGAGTGCAGACTTCTGATGGATGTCCCGGACTCCTGGAGGGGATCCCTGTTACATCCAAGCTATAAAAAAGGGTAAGCACAGATCCAAAGAACTACCGAATGATCGCCTTACTGGACATGGAGAGCAAGTCATATGCAAGTTCCCTCCTCATGGAATTAGTAGATTGGGTCACTAAGGATAACTTGCTCCCCTTCTACCAAACAGGGTTCCGCCCAGGAGGCTCAACCATAGACAACATCATAGCCCTATCATACATCATACAACAATCAATGGCTCAGGGCGACCAGCCTCTTTTTACCTGCTTCATTGATTATACAGCAGCCTTTGATAGCGTTGACCGAAACATCTTATGGAGCAAATTGGCGGGCTGGAACATCTGCCCGAAACTTCTACAAGCCAATCAGATCTCTGTACACTCAGACGTGGGTAAGAGTTAAACTTTCGTGTGAATCAGCCACGGAAAAAAATAGCACATACCACGGGCTAAAGCAGGGCTGTGTCCTTGCCCCGCTTCTTTTCAACTTATATACAGCTGACATGGGCAAGGCACTGCAGGGAGCAAATCTGGCGACTCCTAGGGTCGGGGGAACCTTTTGGACCACACCAAAGTCGGTCTTCAAAAGGGTTTAACAGCACTAGCAGAGTACAACGCCAAAAACAAATTGATTGCAAATCCAACAAAATCTAAAATACTGATTTTTGGCCGCTATCCAAAAAAGAAGCTAACAAAATGGAGACTGGGACCACTCACGCTATCTAGCACACAATCATATAACTACCCAGGAGTTTGGCTCTGAGAAACTGGTCGGCCACAGGTTCATCGACTCAAGCTCCTGCAGGAAGCCAAAATGGTAACTTACGTAACTTACACCATCTGCAAACTCAATGCCACTTTGGAAAGCCCAACCACCATGGCCATTCAACGAGTTCGGAAAGAAAACTATTACTCTCCCTCAATTACGCCATACAGGCGGTCCCAGGCAAATTGGGACAGGACCTCAAAAAGATCAACTGTGCAGCCTACAAAACGCTATTTTGCCTTCCGTCATACACAAGGAATACTTTAATTTGCCTAAAATTCAATCTCACCCGGCAATCCTTGGAAGAACTAGCAAGCCTGGCAAAACATTATTATCTAACGACCATAGCACCAGAGAACTCGATGAAGCATGTAATAAATAAAATATTCACAAAGTCAGGCAACCCGTGGTCAGCCGGCCTAACTTCAGCCAAAGAGCGCTTGAATTTAGCAACCGAGAACCGGGACCCCAATACAATACAATTTACAACCATCAAATCAGTAATGAAAAAGCAAGTAAGATCTTGCTCACGAAAACTGGACATTGAAGCTTTGACGGTCAGAGGCTTCCACAAGTCTCCAAGCTCTCCTCATATTTTAAAGGGCCACAAACCACATCTTGTACAGTTGTTGGGCAGGCAAGCCCTACAAAGAATTCTGGCTGCAAGATTGCAAGTGCTTCCTTTAAAACAGCTGTACCCTTCTGTCAAAGTTGGCCCAGCGATCACAGAATGTCGCCTCTGCCTCTATAAGCGTGAAACACTGTCTCACATCCTATTATGCTGCCCTGCTGTCAGTCCGTAGAATCCATCTAAGGCCCATTCTTCTCAAACTGGGTACACGGACGGTAAAAGAGGCAGTTCTTCAATTATACTTGCTGGACACGGTGAAGCACATGGCCAACTTCGCCAAATTCATCTACCATGCGCGACTAGCCCTAATGGACAGGCCAACCATGGTATAAATTGACTTTTAACTGATGGAAGGTCCTATGTAGTACATGCCTCCCACACATATACTGTTTTATTTAAACTTTAAATATCTTTTTATACTGCTTGCTTTTTTTTAATACTGTTTGCTCTCTTTTGTATTGATTTTCATTAATCACTCAAATAAAGTATTGTCATTGTTCTTTATAAAATTGAGAGCGGTTTATTAACATGCTTCCCATTGATTTGGGAAAAGAATAGAAGAAGCCTGATTGGGCTGTAGTTTTCAGGTTTAGATGGATCAAGCAGAGATTTTTTTAACAGTCGAATCACTATGCATGTTTCCGACTCCGAGGAATACATTGGAAGCCAATGAGCAGTTTAGCAACTCACACAGGACAGGCTGACCAACTTTAAAAACATGCTGTAAAATTGAAGGTGATTCTGGATCTAATGGAGAACTGGACTTAAATGAGGAGCATAGCAGAGCCAAGTCATCAAATTAAATAGAGTTGGAATTCAGAAGCTTAGAACAATCTTCTGATGTATCAAACCAAGCACATATGTGCTGGGTGTCTCTTGCCTTGAAAGGGAACTAGGCATAAATGTTCACCACCTTCTCAGAAAATAAGGAAGCTAGAGTACTGCATCACTCATCGCAGGATCGAAGACATGTCTTAGACCAGTGAGGTAAGTGATTTAACAATCGAAAAAACAATTCTAGTCATGTGGTGTACCGGATTGGATTTTCCTAGCACAATAGTCATGAAGAGATTGATTAATGTGATGGTTGTAGATTTTTTGAGCTGCCAGGTCTTTCACTCTGCATGCTGGATCATAAGCTCTGCACCAAAGGCACTCCAGATGTTTTTAGAGGTTAATAGTTCACAATTGAACCAGCCGGCGAGAGTCTTGTTTCACAAGAGGAGTAATCTGATCTAACTCTCCACTAATCCAGTCATCCATTTGTACACTTGCCTTGTCCATGAATTTATCCAAGAAAAGACAGCTGTCACCAAGTACCTGGATAACCTTCATAGGGGTCACATTAGCCAACTTACTTGACCAGGTTGTGGGATAGTCGTGACTCACTGGTGCATCATCGTAGGATGCATAGATAGGGATAGCAAGATGGTCTGACCAAACTAGAGTAAAGCGTGCCCTGATCTCGAAATGGCTGAAATTGGAAAATACAGGGTGAAGATTTTGCAAAAATCTGTGCGTAGAAGTAAGGATTAACTATGAGAGTTGTAAACTCTCCAGTCCCCTAATAGCACATTGTCTACCTCACAGCTGATATTCTCAAAGTGTAAAATAAAATTGCCTACCATCAAGAAATTGGAATATTGTAGAACTAATAGACACAGAGTGTCTCCTAGAGAAGTAGAAAAATTGGACAAAGAGCCCGTAGGGTGATATAAGTCTTTCCCCTGGCACAGCAAACGTGTTGTGGAAGCCAAGCAGAAGAAGGACACCTCACAGCTCTCAATGGAACGATCAGAAAAGGTGCAGTGAAGTTTTTGCTTAAAAAGTATACCAATTTCTCCCCCTCTCTGCACCAACCAATCTTACCTAACAATAGCCTAATCTTGAGGAATGGCTTGCAGTATATCTGGGGCAGAGTGCTCATTTAACCATCCCTCAGTCCGACATGCTGCACCTGGCACGTGCTCCTCGAAAAAAATCATGAACCTCAGGTTTATGTTTTACTAATGACAGTTGAGGAAGAAAAACTTGACAGAGTTCTGCTGCTGTTGTGCCAGACTTACCTCAACTAATGATGGGATGGTGGCCGACACTGAAAAGCTGCAACAACTGCAGCAAGCCTCCGGTAAACAGACAAAATATTGACTACAAAATATTGAATGGACATAATATCGAGTACAAAATATAGACTGGACAGAATATTAAAAGGACAGAATATAGACATCAAAAATATCGTTTTGAAGGTAAGTAATGTAATATTGAATTTTAAAATATAGATAGTCAAAATATCGAAGTACATAATATAGGTTAAGAAAAATATAAAAATGTTAATAATATCGAATTTTTTATAGTGTATTTTATGTGTTAAAAGTGTTTATTTATGTTATAATGTAATTAAATTAATGAATTTAATGTTATTTACATTTTGCGTAATTTAATTCTGTAGCGGGTTGTGGGTTTATAGGGGAATAGATAAATAATATATGAAGTATCTACTTTCTCTACTGTTGCACTCACTGGAGTGGGAATAGTAAGTTTTACCCTTACGCTATCCAACCCTTTCCCTACTGTTGCACTCTCTGGAGTGGGAATAGTAATTTTTACCCCTACGCTATCCAACGCTTTCCCTACTGTTGCACTCTCTGGGGTGGGAATAGTAATTTTACCCCTACGCTACCTAACGCTTTCCCTACTGTTGCACTCTCTGGAGTGGGAATAGTAATTTTTACCCCTACCCTATCCAACGCTTTCCCTACTGTTGCACTCTCTGGAGTGGGAATAGTAATTTTTACCCCTACGCTATCCAACGCTTTCCCTACTGTTGCACTCTCTGGAGTGGGAATAGTCATTTTTACCCCTACGCTATCCAACGCTTTCCCTACTGTTGCACTCTCTGGAGTGGGAATAGTAATTTTTAACCCTTCACTATCCAACGCTTTCCCTACTGTTGCACTCGCTGGAGTGGGAATAGTAATGCCTTGGTTCCTTACACGCAAGAACAGTGATGAGTTGGGTCCCTACTGATGCATAGGGGATGCGTCAATTCTTCTCTGCGAGGGGAGGTGATGCACCGTTTTCTTAGTGCCCTTCAGCGGTGATGGGGCCCGCAAGGCCGTGATGCGATGAAGATCCAGCGCAATGAAACAAAGATGATGTCTTCTCTTGGATGCGACACAATGCATGCACGCCTGACAGCCGAGCAGTGACTCACTGATTCTTCTGAGCCGCGACAAGCCCTGGGACACGCTTCCCAGTGATGCGGCGGCGTCTGATGTGATGGTGATCCTCTTCTCCGGCGATACGAGGTGCTTTGGCAACGATGCAACAGCTTGCATCGGTGACACGCTTTCCCAGCGATGCGACGACAGGGGCTGCACCTGCCACACGCTTCTACGGTGATGCAGTGGTGTGTGGTGCAACGTCGACCCTCTTCTCCGGCGATGCAAGGCGCTTTCGCGTTGTGAAGCTACTGCGGCAGTTCGGCAACATGCTTCTCCTTTGTGAGTCACACTTCCAGCTTCTTGCGACGTGCAGACCCTCAGAAAGCACAACACAACTGCAGGTACTTCCAAAGAACCCTTGGGGAGCAGTTGGGTGAAGTCTGTTGTCCCGGAGACTTCGGCAGGATGCAAGCTCTTTCTCAAGCCCTTGGATATCCTTCACAAGTTGATGAAAGTGCTCACAAAGTTCCTCTCTCCTTGCGTTGGCAGTCAGGCAACCACTGCAGGCCATTCCCCCATGCAGCACTTCAGCTTAGGGATAGTTCCTCCTCAGTCTCTCTTGTTCCCCCCCCCACAAAGGTTTCTTCTTGTTTCCCAAAAGTGATCTAAAGTTCTGGTGTATGGGTCCCCCTTTTTATACACAGTTTATCCTTGTTCTCTGAAGACAGACAGGCCTTTCCCTAGTCCAAACCAGTTCTGGTCAGTTCTGGAGCACTTTGTTAACAAGACTCCTTCTTTCCTTTCACAGTGCAGGGCAGGGACATCAGACGCACCACAGGAGGTGGAACCAGCATTGTGGAGTGAAGGCACAGCCCTATTAAGGTCCCAGGTGCAAGTCCTCCCTCCCATCTGCATACAGATCTCTCTTTCAGCCCCGTGCTGACTCACCTTGTCTCCTGGAATCCCCCAGCCCCTGTCACTCAAACTTCAGACAAGGAATACACAACCTAGCAGAGGCAGGCTTGGCTGGTTAGACAAGATAATACCTACTTTCTAAAAGTTGTTTTTTCGAACACAGAATGTTAAAACAATCTTCACTAAAAAGATGCATTTTGTCATTCTGAGTTCAGGCATACTAAACTTGAATTTCTACCTAGTTCCTTGAGTCAGTTAGGATTATATGATGTAATAATCAACTGCCCATTCTGGCCTATGGGGAATAGGTAGCCTTGCAATAGTGAAAAATTAACATGGATGTATTTCACTATTAGGACATGCCTCACACATCAGGACTTGTCCTACCTTTTACCTACAATGCACCCTGCCCTTGGGCCTACCATATACACATTTCTCAAATGTTGTAAATGTCACCTGTATTCTCCTTCATGCCACAGCCACAGACTTGCACGTCTCAGTAATGTTCAAGTCATTCCTACTAGTAGGATCTCTTTTCTTTTCATTTTTCTACACTCGTTCCCTGGCCAGAGGAGGAAACCTTCAACACTAACATAATCAAACACCCAAGAACACACATTCAGACCAAATATGTAGGACAAAAAAAGACCAGGAAGCACTGCTATAACTAGAGGCCATCTTTGCAGAGGCCTATCAAGGTATGGAGAATGTCTCACCAAAGCTTCACACAGACGATCAGTCTCTCAAGGAGTCTAAACTTCAGGATTTTCACATTTTCTTAGGGAGTAATAAACTCTGATACCAGCTAAGGGTCCAGAACCTGGGGAGGCATATCTGGGGGATCAGGGACTCATTCCAACCGAGGCCAGATGAGCTTTGGAAGGTTTAATTGCAGGTACAGGC